>NW_027470485.1:0-37218 GCF_051020765.1 Lasioglossum baleicum
GCGTGTAAAAAGGCAATCGTATTAAAATCTCAGCAATGTGTATATATATATATATATAGTTGAGTTCCTGTCGCGAGATTCAATTGGGGGTAGGAAATTTGAGAAGATTGCTTTAAACTCTGCGAAGATATTTTGCAAGAATTTGTTACGAAATCGAAAAAACAGAAAAGAAAGCAGCGATAATTTATTTTTTGGATTATTAGAAATTAACTTTTCATCGTAATTAACTTGCAGTTTTTAAGAAGAATCGAGTAGACGAAGTTGTGGAATTGACACTCACTCTGCCGATGAGACCCAGCTTAATCGAATTTGATCCAAGACGGCATTAATTTGTTGCCAACGGTAACTAAACCGGATTCGTAACCGAACATAAATTCCTTAGCAGTCATCTTGACCAAAGGACGCGAATTCTTCTGAGTAATGAGGAGAGTTAGGTCCTAATCAAGTAAAATATGCAGCACTCCCCATAACGTTTGCAATACTCGAAATAGAAGGAAAATTTATTTCACGGAATGTCCGTTTTCATCTTATCATATTAACACTTAGCCGACCGATCGGGGAGATCTCCCCATTTCGAAGCCAGTCGGTGCCCGACCGATCGGGGAGATCTCCCACTTTGACTTTAAGCAACGGGTTCACGGTTTCCGTCATTGTTAGCTACGTCTGCCTGGGTTTTTTCGCTATTGTTGACAAGCTGCTGCTGTGGAGCACAACATATAATAAAATGAACTAATTTTGAAGCCTGCTTATTGCCTATTATTACCGCCCACCCTATCATATATACAAACCGTAATATTCCCCAAAACAATGAGCCCGGAATAGATTTATGCAGATCAGTGGAATGTGGCATTTTTGCAATCATGATCTATTGCATGATAATCAGACAGTTTGTACAAAATTATAGAAGTTCTCAATTATATACAACAGAAGTTCCAGACTGTGTATATACCAAAGCAGCAGCTATCATTGTATAAAAGCGTAATACCTTGGCAAGGCAGATTATATATCCGCACGGTATAATCCCGCAAAAATCGTAAAATATGGGATTCTGCTGCGGATGCTCTTCGAAGCGGTATCTGGATATATTTGAAACTTCGAGGTATATTCAGGGTCACAAGCGACGCTAGAAAATACAGTCCTATCGGTCTTATATTCATATGTGGGATTCCATCACCATGTACATATGGACAATTATTGCAATAGCGTGCATACAGCCGAATTGTTCCTTCAGAAAGAGATAAGAGTTTGAGGATCAATTAGAATAAATAGAGGACTTCCGAAGAAACGCTACATTGAAGAAAAGTGAAACGAAATGTGCGAGAAAGAGGCAAGTCCTTTTACACGCCTGGAAGACTGCTATGAACCGAACCGTCAGAACCATTTCGGAAATACATTCGGCAGAAATGGTCAGCGGTCCACATTGGTCGGGGGTGACAAAAAAACCCAAATCTGTTGTGGAATACAATAGACACATGAAAGGAGTTGATCGTGCAGATCAGTACCTGTCATATTATAATATTCTCCGGAAAAGCACGAAGTGGACTAAAAAGGCAGTACACCCTATTTTTTTAACGCTGCTCTTTTATCTCCTTCCTAGTCTACAAACAAACAAGCCATGACAGGACGACGTATAAAAACGTTTTACTCCAAGTGGCAATAGAATGCTGGAATCAAAAGAGGAAAGATTTCAAAATAATGACATCGAACAAGCAGGCCCATCGGAACGTAGTTCAACAAACAAGACTAGCACCGAGACGTAACCCATCAGAACGATTATCGCAAGATTTTAAAAAACATCGGTTAGTACCTATTATAACAAATAGGAAGAAAAAATATCCTCACCGGAGATGCAGAGAATGCTATGCAAATAAAAAATCGGGTTATACACGATATATTTGCGAATTTTGTAATGTCATCTTTAAATATATATATTATAGTCACCTTTAATGTCCTGAATTTCCTGATTTGTTGCATATACTTTTAGAAAAATCATTAGAAAATAATTGTATAAACTTTTAATCTTATATGATGTATAAATAATATGAGAAATCGTTGAACGAAATTATTGCCGTGAAGTATAATTCCTTGCATGACCAGTTTTCGGACATTTTTCAGTTCAAATAGTGAATTTCGATCCGTGTTACTACCGAAAAACGCGCGGTGGACAGCGCAGTTTGGCTATCCCGAGCGCGGTGGAAACCGAATGGTGGTCTGTGAGACGCGCGGGTCGGCTAAGTGTTAATATATTACAAAATAAACAGAAAGATTTTTCTTTGTTATCTGTTTTCGAAGGGAATCTCTTTCGTTCTTGCATATTTTTGGTTGCTACACATGCAAATACATATGGAGCACTTTTCATTCAAGTCTGCGCTTCTCCTTAATGATTAATGTCATTTTCTTTCCTTCTACTTGCAGGCTTATCGCTTTTCGAATATTTCATTGTGACTAAACGTTAAAGAGAACCATTGTTCGTTTTGTCCTTCTATCGAACCGAGCGATCATCTATCTATCTTCTCCACTCAGATGCGAACAAAGCAAACTCACAGAGTTTCAGTAATCTTCATTTTCTGCTTGAAAGTTCATTGACGTCCGTTGTAATTAGCTACTGCCGTTTACCAATGTAAACTGCTAGTGGATCTTGTACGCTTTAAGTCGATATTTTCATTAGTTAGATAACGACCATTGTGAAGTTTTCACAAAGAAATTCCATCTTCGACTACATCTCCATCCTCTAAGAATTAGATGATAATTATTTTACGTAATTAAAGCGATGATAGAATATTTATGTATGCAGCAATGGCCGATACAAAATAGATTACGGAATCAGTAATTGCAAGTAACATGCAGAATGACGATTGTGAAATCTTCTGTAAGATGTTACTTCTATACTCGGTTCTCGTTTTCTTTGTTTAAAAACAAAGGATTTTCGTATTGTTCAGCAGTACGCTCCAACGTGTATGTATCGTGAAAATACTGTATGTTTTAAAAGGAATGATAAACAAGATACATCTTGTACTTTCTATAATAATCGACGAAATTATTGAAATATCACGCGGTTGTAATGTAATATGATCCAACAAGTTCGTTTTATTGCCGAGTAATCCGCAATTTTCGTTATTAGTTCTCTCCCACACATGTGGCAGAATTGGAATGTAATTTTGTATTTCCGCTATATCTTCTCCGTGTTTTCTCTTGGTGACCCATAATGACCAGCTTCGTTGGCAGATCCATGGGTTCTCTGATTAATGGTCTCATTCGATTTTGCAGCGAACATTCCATTTCATAAAATCTGCTAAACGAATCAATTATTACAATAATTAATTCCTCTATTCCTTTTTACATCTTTGTACATACATATAAATCTGTCCTTATATTTAATATATTACCAAGTATTTTGCTCGAATCGAATGTTTTCTTCATTCTTGTGTTTGATATAGATTAACATAGCGTAATTTCATTTTAGTGTGTTGAAAACCGAAGTTTGGTCGCGAGGATGATTCGTTGATTCGTCATAAGGATGACGAATGACACGATTAATAACGTTAATCGAAAACTCCTCTCCTCGGGACCTACTAACATAACTCTGTTCCTGTATTAACATAAGCGTATCGATCTTTTGTTCATCGGCCATACCCATACACCTGGTCATTCCTCCCGTGATTTATATGGGACAATGCGAGCACCCATTCACGTATCGCCGACTATATTCTACGTTTCCTCTTTCCTCCTTTTTTCTTCCTTCCATTCTTCCACCTTTTCTTTCTTCTTTTCTTTCTCTTCTTTTCCTTCTCTTCTATCCCGTTCTCTATCTCCTTTCCTTTTTCCCTCGCTCGTCGGACCGTAAAGTCGCGTAATATCGCGTAATATCGAAGTTGACATCGGCATGGTTTATAATCTGTTCCAGGTCATCGACCACTGAATTCGGGACTAATGTACGCGAATTACGCGCGACCTTCACGAAATAACTCTACTCGTCTATAGTATATATAATAATTCTACTACTACAATAACGACGACAACAACAATCATAATAATAATAATTTGATTATGACCACTTATTGTAGCGTTTTGTGACAATAATATCATTGATGCCCGGAGATGATTTTATAACAAACAACTATAGTTACATATGATTACAGCGTAAAATATGGCTCTGATACCTTTGATTATAGCATTTATTAAAATCATTAAAAATATGGAAAGAAGAAGCCATTTTATGCTAGTTTATAATTTCTCTAGTGGTTATATAGGTGATTATATAGGCAGCAGCAATACGCTTTCCACCTCGTCAAGTTTTCCCAAGGTATGAAGTTGTGGTGCGGCAACGTAGAAACCGACTAGAGGAATATTTACGGCGATTGTAATCTTACTGCGAAAGCTGTAAATGCGGAACAAGTTAAACAAAAAGAGAATAAGTATATACGAGTGTAGAAGAATGAACAAATTCATGTGATCGCATAGATGATATTTATAATTCGTTATGTATTTTTTATATCGATGAACTAGAGAAAAACTAAAGCGGGACAAATATTAGCAAAGTATAATTACACCTTTTGCGATAATTATTATATATTTACCAAAATACATGTCCAAAAGATTATTATTTATAAGATATATATATATATATATATATATATATATATATATATATATATGGCATATTTAATATTTGTTTTGTTCTTAGCATTTGTAACAAAAAAAGAAAAGAATATTGTGAAATTTATATTTAAGGGGAAGCAAAAATCTGATATGTCCCGAAGACATTCACGATATCGGATTCCAGTGACGATCATTCATTAAATCATCAATAAACAATAAAGTTATATTATGATTTGGCTTGATACGGGTTGCAACTATTTTCCGAATGTTTTTCTCCCGTTAGAATTTTACAATTTTCCAAGTGTAGTACCTTTCTTGCTTTTCGATTTTGAATGAATTGTTGATTTTATTGACTCTAAACTCTAGTCTATCGCTAGTAAATATGTAGCTAGACCAGTATTGTTACAAGACACGCACTATATAAACTGAAGATTGACTGGATATTAAAAGGAGAAAAAATAACGAACTCCTTCCTAGTATGTAGTTATAAACTTAAAAAGTTATCACAATTGTACGAAGTGTAAATGATATCTTATTGCTGATATCTTATAACGCACATTTTCATTTTGATTTGTCCCATGCCACGAGATGATTAATATATCCGTGATATAAGTGTGTAAATGACACATTACGAACGACGAATTCAAACGAAATATAAAAGCTCGATGATCAATATATAAATAAGCACTATTCTTTTGTAATAAATCATGAATATTATGCTCATCATACCTACAGTTAATGAACACTTGCCCGCTCGCTAAATTATCTACAAACGGAGCAACAATTACCCTGGTGGCGAAATAGAATGTTTAAACCAAACATAATAGAGATCGGTACAGCAGGCAATGCTTTCCTCAATATAGCCAGCAATAATAGTGTTAAGCAAAGTCCCTCAAAATAAGGATTCATAATATAGTTCTGATTATTTGATTACATATAACAAACCGTGATAAACGTACGATAAGAACGGCAGCGTAGCACGTCAGTGTCGTGTTCCAATCACCATAACTTCAAGCTTTCCTACTAAAAAGCTATACAATACAGAATGACCAAGACCTAACTTTACTCCCGCTGCTCTTCAGTAACTGCAATTTGTTGTTCTTGTGATTCGTACTAAGCGATTCTCTTATTGCCCTAATCTTTCTATCAGTGACAAGGTGTTTTCGCGTACTTCTTGTGCCCGCCTCGCTCCTTGATCACCTAATACACATCTTATTAAGATACATTAAGTAACAACAATTAAATATACAAATACATTAGATTTATTTTCTACCATGCATGTCTATCCATACAGGAGGTAAACCAACCCTCTTCTGTATCTCCAGATGCAGAATTAGCTTGATTATCTGGTTGATTATGCACTGGATATGTTGTATTATCACTCGTAGCAGTACCGCTAGTAGTCATTGTTGTTTGTACATAGCCAGTATAAGTCATCATGACAGTATACATGATTGTAGAATGTACCTTGATATACCTCTCCTACATGAACTCGCATTATTTAATGTATCTGGGTGTTTCAATATGGACCTCAAGAATACCATCTTCAACTATAATGTGTACATATTATCAAGTAAAAAAATTTGTCACCTTCTTTAAATTCTATCCCAATTTATCATATTGTAATACACAAAATGATATAGTAAAAGTACCTCTTCGTTATTTAATACGTAAACGTCTTGACTTCTTTAAACGTAAACTTCTGAACACTGACCAAGCCCAGGTTGTCCGTGAGAGATTCCACGACGTGATCATCCATTACGCTTGTATATTCATCTGCCGAATCGTAAATATCACTCTCAGACATTCATTGACACTAATGATTAAGAGAACAAATTAACATTAAAATCTTTCAACAGAATTTTTTTGTACTTTCGCGCATTGTTTAGTCTGCGCATATAATAGTGTGTAAACATATTACAAAAATTATATTACAAAAATACTCTATTAATTTTTATACATCGAGGATTATTAATGAGATTTTATTATTGAAGAGTACAACGTAAAATACTTTCAGTTATTTTAAAATGAATACTTTTAACATATTTTATATTTACAAATAAACTTTACATCTGATAGCAGCCATTTTACTAAATGATTCACTGACCTGTCTATCGTTAAGCACGTAGAACTAAAAGGCGCGAAATTGTCAAATTTTCGAAATTTCAACTTTGAGCTAATTAAAAATGAAATTATAGAATTTTTTAATGCGGAATTATATTGAAGATTCTTGAAATTAATCATAATTTTATTGTGCAATAAAATGTACATTGCATCGCAGAAATGTGTACAATTAGTACGATGTTCGAGAAATTTTTGGGTAACAAAAATCTGATACAGGAGAATCATGCATTAAGTCAATCTTGAATATCATTACTGGAAAAAAAAATTATCTAACGTGTTCATATGAATGCAAATATGTAATATTATTTTTTTCTACTTGATTATTATCTGTCCTATATAGCTATAAGTTCTATAAATATTCTTATAGAAATCGAATTCCGTAGTACAGATTGTACATCAGTAATTTTATTAAAAATTTCAGAAATTCTATTCATTATTTTAGTAGGCATAAATGGCGCTACAAAGTACTGATTGCCATAAATTTTAACAATGCTTTCACCAACTAATGATTTAAAATAATTACAATTCTTTTACCGCTTAATTCACATGAACAAGAAAATGTCTACTCAATTCTATTTTGGCAAAAAGGTTGAATTAATAGATAACATGCAGTATTCTCTCAATTGTATAAAACAATTATTGTATGTATATATATTAACTTTGTTCTACATCAATATAAAAGTGGAGAATCGTAAACTCGCATCTTTTGTACATGTCCTCTGTTTTAGATCCTTGAAAAACAAAGTGACACTCTCATATAAGTAAAGAGATACAATGAAATATGTATAATGTAGATTATTTTGCGTGAACAATTAATATTTTTAAGTGTTTTTAACAGCTTTTATGCATTCAGATGATTTGGTCATGTTAAATTGTAAAATGAAAGTGACAAACGAATCATAAAGATTCAAATAATTTTAGTAATATAAATTCAAGCTTCAATGTTACCAAAAAATCAACAGCCTTCACAATGTTAATTCAAATGGAAATGTTTCAATAATTTTCTTGAACATTTCTCGCAATTTATGATCTCAAATGATTAAATTTAATTCTGAAAATGTTACAAGCGTAATTATTCAGTAAGAAAAATAGTTCAGTGCTGTGCAATAATAACGTTAACAGCAATTTATATATTTATAACATAAATAATAGCGAGTAATTGATATAATGATAATAATAAAGATAGTTAAGGTACAATATTTAAATACGATTTTGTAAAAGCATTCTTACTCAAGACTGTAATAAGTTCATCTTTCTCCTTCCTACATGAGTATATGCATATACGCACATATGTAGACTATTATTTTTTTTCTTTGTTCAATAACATAGCGATACAATGTTTTGCAGAGAATAATTTTCATTCAATGACTTCAACGTCATTTATGTACGTAACAATTTATATACAATACACATACCCACGGCTTTTCTTCTGAATCTACTTCGTTATAAAGTAGTGAAAAAATAATGCTGCTTTGGCCATGGTCTGCGTATCGGTAATTATTATTTACCCACAACTTCGATGCTACATACCTACACATTCAAATGCGGGTTCTTCTAATAATCCCCAAAATGGTCAAAAAGCTCGAAATGTTTATTTATTACAACCTCAACGCAAATACCATATTCAATATTCACAATATAATATAACTTCTTCCTTAAATTTCATTCATATATAGACGGCGAAAAATGGTATTAATACTTTGATTATTATCACTGTATCTCTTCTAAATCTCTATCCTTGTGACTGTCCAATGGTTCTAACATGAATGGTGGTAGTTCCTAACAAAAAATGCAAAAGGAAGCGAACATTTTTTTCATATTACTCTAACATTAAAAAATTACAAGTAACAATTGTAATGTTCATCTGAATCCAATCCTTATATATAGCTATAGCCTTTCTTATAGCACCAACATGCAACCAACAACCAACATTAAAGTCTAGCAAAAATGCTTGTTTATACAATTCATGTACAAAATTCACGTTATCTCTGTTTCCATATAGAACTCCTCTAACAAGAGTAGCTGCTGAAAACAGTACTGTCCTCTTGATTTTGATTTTCTTGCTGAGGCGCAGTTGATTCAGGAGATAGTAAAGTTGAGTCAGCGGCATTTTGAGTGACCGAAACACGACGAAGTTCTGACTCTGTAGTTTCTTCATTTGGAGTTGTGCTAAAACAAAATTTTATATCATAAATTACATCCAACTGATATATAATATTAAAATACCTATGTGAAAGGTGTGCGACACGAGCATCTTTTCTAGCAATATGGGCGAAACTAGGAATCCACTTAATCAACTTTGCATAATACATAATTATCCTGACTCTGATACGTTGGTTTACGCATCGTTGGCAATTTTAAATTCGGTTTATACAACGAAAAATTATCGTCAAATTCAGGACAAATACGACGAAGGTACGTAGCGTTAAAACGTTCTAATAAAAATTGAAAAGTCTTGTGCTGTCGAGAAGATTTATCTCTCCATTCTTTCTTTACAACCTGTAAATAAATTAAATGAAAATTTGTTTACTGCATTTTTAATACTATATAATTATATTGTCTCCAAATATTTAGATATCCCTGAGTAACCATAAATTCAAGTAATGCTTCTAAAAATTGAACAGTCACATTATCAAGAGGCTTTTCCCCACTTTGTGCAGGTAGAATAGGTCCACTGTCAACTGATGTGACAAGACATTGTTTTGAACCATTGTCATGAAAAGTACTTTGTGACAATTGTGTATCATAAAATTCCATCTTATCTTTATCATCACAACCAATAACTTTTATAAGTTTATCCTTCTTTCCACCTATTATATGTTTAGACTTATAAGGAGATGGTTGTTGGGGTGGGAACCATGGTATCAAGTTTGCAAACATTTGGTGGATATGATCAGAAGCATTTTCGCCAAGTGCTTGGTACCACAAAATAAAATATCTATTGATAGATATAATTTGGAATACATTATATATATACACAAAATATTTTATGTAATAACATCATTATATGTATGCTTGTATCTTATACCTTCTCTTCGTAGTTTCCAACTATTATCAGGATGTAAAAGTTTTTGAAAAATTCTTGCGATACTATGACACTACCATCTTCTATTAAGAAGTTCAGGGAGAAGAGTCAAAACTTTTTCTAAGAGTTGCAACACCTGTTCCAGTTCCTTCATATGTGCTTTATGTACTATAAAAACAAGTATTTGTTAAATATATATATATATATATATATATAATTTATAGTCATATAACATTTATTTAATATGTTATAAATGAATAAAAAATAAAGAAAAAAGCACCAGTTTTAAGAACTTTTAGGTACATACTAATCATAATGATATTATACTTGTACAATCAGGTGTAATGATCAGATTAATGGAACTCAGACTGCAACATGCATGGAAGTTATACTCTGTCATCTGTCTGTTACTCACTAATGTGGAAGGAAAGTTCTGGCAGCAAAATATAGAGAAAACAAGCAAATAGTAAAATAGTGATAATATTAACATTTTGCAAGTACTATACATAATTATAATGTTAATATGTTTAATGTAGTCATAGTTCCATAAATAAAACTGCATATGTAGTTTCATAAACAAAAATTGCTGTCTCATCTATATCTTTATGCAAAGAAGTTATAATGTATAATTGTTAAAATATGAAATAAACATATATGACTTCAAATATCTTTACCTCATTACCGTAGATTTGTCTCAGCTGACACAACACAATCATACAGAATAAATACAGACATGACTGAAGTTGCCTGCAAACAACCCCTTGGCTTCATCAGTGTCCACATTTTCTATAAAATAACATTACATCTATTTAATTCATTAAAAAAAAGCATTATTTAGTTAAAAGATGAATATACTATTTCTATAAACATTCTATCTACAAATCAATTATAAAATTCATAAGAATATTCTTTAACTTATCTTCATTACCATTAATATTACAAACCAATAAATATTTTAATTTTTAATCAATAAGTATTTATTATATTATCAGAAACTACAACTACTTTTCTTTTATCAAAAGTGTGGTTTATAGGGAGAACTGCAGAGTCCCTATTACACCATCACAATTTTAAAATTATAAGAAATAAAATAACATTTTACATGATGCCTAATTCTTTTTCTAATAACCATTCATATATCCCCAATAACATTTTTGTTCATAAACAAGCTGCAAGATTTTTCATTGATTGACAATGATTATACATTTAAGTATATAGTAGTATCTATGTATAATAATAATGTCACCTTAGCTGAAATTGGAGGCCACTGTAGGTCAGTTACAGTGGTCACGTTGTTTGGTGATTAGATACTACTCAACACTATACCATCACATTATTATTGCATACAAACTAATTATCCTCGTTTTAAGAGACCATATAATGACATTCAATGATAATAATTTATTGATATTTCTTTTAAACACAATAAAGTATAAATTTCTTTTACATCTTTCCAAAATTAATAGTAAAAATTAATATTCATTTATATTTTAGAATTATGCATTTAATTTTTCTAATATTGTGGATAAAACTTTAAAGAACGAAATATGTTTTTACCAAAAATGTTGAAATGATATAATCATTGGTAGCAAAAGCGAAATGTACATTATAAGAATAACGAGAAATCATATGGTTATATTTTCAACAAAAAATTCCAGAAGTTCTACGACAGCATTAAAACTGTTTCAATGTAATGTGTAGGTGGCAAATACTAACAAAATTACGACCCCTCTCCTCTAACTATCGTCGTATTCATTAACTGGTACGGTGGTATTGTTTGTTCGTGATTAATTTTCACGACGAATTAATGTTATCTAATTCGCGAAGCTGCAAGAATTAAGGGGGGAAAAACGTGAACACACCTAGTGCGATTTTATGTTGCTTGAATCGAGTCGCACTATTCTTTTTAACATCCTGAATCTTCAGTGTCGACTTTTTGACATCTACATGATGCGATTTGCTGAACATGGGTCAATGCGAGCCGCCAGCGGCCGCGACGACAAAAACTATCATCGAGAAAGCACAACGTGGTGCTCATGGATACAGACCGACTAACTTCGCACTGTCACTATGTCAGGAACTCGAAAAAGACAGACAGCCCTTTTTATCACAGTTCGGCGTCAAATTTCTCGAGTGCACACACCTGCGATCAAATGTACGTGGCAGCCATCTTGACATCCTCGGCGCGCACTGCTCATAACCCGTCAGGGCAATGACATCATCGCTTGCCAAGATAATTTATTTTTCCTTTTCTCTTAATTTTCTACCCATGCAAAAATGTACTCAAGCAACCGATCACATCTTCTCGTAGTAACTTATTATCGTTCTTTCATGGATTAAGCCCCTAACTAATTAAATTTTTGTGGATGCACGTTTACTTGCAGAATGTCGAAACAAAATTTTTTTAAAACCTAGCGCTCTTGATCTGCTTTAACATCATATGGAAATAGTATTTATTGCTGCTATAGTGCTTTATTTTTTACTATATTAATCGATTTTCACTAAAACGTTTAATATAATATTATATAAAATATATATTTAGTCTTTAAAATCTAGTAAATTACTATCAAGTTATTATCTACTTACTTACAAATGATATACTAAATGTCACTAGATATCCCATTCACATGTTTGCATTTAAGCTAGTAACTTATTATAATCGCAAGTGACATCTTCGTACGTAGAAGAAATTGACGGTATATTTAAACAGAATATTGCAAAGTGATAAAGTGTGTATAGAACTCGCACTCAATAAAAGTATAAGTTACAGTCAACGAATTAAAGTAAAAAAATTTCGGAAATATGTATAAGAAACAAAGCCCCTTGAACCTTACGCAGTAACATCAGGTATAATCGTGTTGTATCTTGCATTATGTTGTAAACTAATTTTTAAGGCAGAAATGATATTGAAAATATAACAAATTAAATATTTCAAGCAATACTGGTTACATTACAATATTCGATATTTGATATGTATGTAACTAATTTCTATAGCAAGAAATGTGAAATGTAATGAAAATTGACAGAAAAGGAAGTGGAAAACTGACAAAAGAAGATTGTAAACCTTTAAAATGTAAGAGAAAATGATACAAGCTCAGTTCATGCTCTTTCAAAAACATGAACTAGATAAAGTGGCACTTGCAACTGGTGTAGAATGCAAACTTTGTTCTAAACATTCTAATTGTATGTAAGCACTCTAATTATGTAGACGACTAACTTGATTAATGTTAAAAATTATTATTATATAATTTCTCAATAGAAGTTCAGAAGTTTGTGAAACAATAAAAGAGTCATACGAGGAGTTATTAAATGACATGAAAACTTTCGACGAAAAATCACACAATAACACTAATATGAATTAACGATAGAAGAAATCTTCTATATCATGTATCGATCATGCATATTATTTTTTCACTTATAACCTAGAAACAAATCTTTGTTCCCATTCGATCAATTTAATTATAGTATACATAAAAGACTCTTTCATTTAATATTTTTATCCTAATAAGATGAAAATTAAACTGACAATACACTCTTTCATTTCAAATCTAATATTTTAAATCGATTATCATAATCAGCATATATGTATAAGAGGAGACCAACGGTGAACGCGAAACGAGCCTAATGCAGGGTGGCTTCTGACTCATTGGGTAGACGTACAAATTCGTCGCGACGTATCCGTGGATTACGTGGGGCCCGGCACACTCGTTGGTCCCCGAACTTCGGTACCACTTCTCCGGGAGAGAACCATGCATAGAGGAACACGTCCCGGTTCTTATCTTCGACATCGGCCTGGAGCTTCCTTTTTAACAGCTGAGTGGACACGAGCTACGCGCGCGTACGCGATGCGTCTTATCCAACCACTTTTCTTTCTTTCTTTCTTACTTAGTTGTTTGCTTGCTTCCTCGCTTGGTGTTACATGGTGGGGTGTTTGAGAGGAATCTCTAATTTGACGAGCAATATCAGTGACGTGGAATTTTGAAGCGATTGGATTGTATCTTTGCGACGGATGAGATTGTAAGGGTTGCATTTAGCAGAAGACTATTTAATAGTAGCATTTAATGTTCTCGACAGTAAATATCTTGCGCGGTGGAAGAATGTACGTTTCACAGTACTTGTGTTGTATTCAAGCTCAGATTTAGAAATGATTTCACAGGGTGAAAGAGTGCTTGTAAAAGATAGAAGGATAAACAGCATCGCTTTATCTTAAGTTATTAATATCCTTCTTTTTTTAATCATCTCAGATATTTTCTCAGTTATTATTTAAGTTATGAGGTGTAAACGCGTGAGATTGGTGCGTCCGGTTTACAGGCTTGTGAACATTTTTGTGATCATTATTCAGACGAATAATTAACACTAACGATAATCTTGCGACAAGATATTTCCGGATATTAAGTCTCACTATTTACACTTAGCATGTTTCAACCGGCAAGGAAGAAATATCAATGTTATCGTGGTTACTTCATAAATATTAAATCGTTCCAATTAATCGTTGGAATTAGCTCGTTATTATTATATCATCCGTGCCATCCTTGATCTTAATCTGAACGATCGACCATCCACTTTATATCATGTGTCAGATACCTGTGCACCTTGGATAACTAACCGGGAGGGAAAACGAAAATTTTGTAGTAGCTGGTCGACGATTATTTGAAGATATTTGCAATCCATAAATTGCGAATATATCATTTCAAAGTAAAGTTAAAGAAAAATACCGTATGATGTTATAAACGAACGTTTAACGCTATGTGAAATAAATAACATCTCGTTATAAAATTTCTCTAAGTGTCTCATCTTTTGTAACGAAGGGTTTACAGGAAAATTTCACCTATTATTTTTCCCACTTTCATTAGTGCTTGGTGCTCTCACAATTTATCGGGGAATAATCGGAAACACTATGCGCAGTTACGATCACGGAGATTTGATTTTTACTTTTATACGCGATACACAAATTTTTCCTTCGAATGCATTTGTTTTCGAAATAAAATCGCGAACCTTTGCCAGAGTGGACGTAGGTGGTGTTTATCGTCTGCGAATTGATACGGCCAAGCGCCCGCAAAATTTGTTATTTCTGTTGGTAAAGGCTACGCTATAGTTATTTGGAAAATACGTTCTGTGGACACAGAAAATTGCTCTCCTTTCTTCCTTCGTGTTAAATATTTGCTATTTTTAGATCGCTTTGCGATTAATACGAGTGATACGAAAAGATTGATAACGATCCATGTAGATTTATTAATCCCTTTGCCACCCAGAGTGCTTTCTCAAGTATTTTATAGATGATGCAAAAAATAATTTGGTAGCATCGAAGGACTAATTATTTGATTAAATATTTTGTTAAGGGAAACCATTCGTGATGGTACTAAAATTTATAGTCGTGATAAAATATCCTAACGGTCGATTGTTGATTCTTTCAAGATTCTGTATAATGATCGTTCGTATCCGAAGATAGATTTACTAACCGGGATAGATTCACTATAGCCGTTTCTCATAGCAAAAACGATAACAGGGAGATTAAGAAATTAATGAACAAACGTGTCGTAATCGTTTGCACCTTCCTCTGTTCAAGCCGCGCGAATGATTATGAAAGGAGAAGCACCAGTTCCCGTAGTCGCGTGTCGGTATTTGTATGAACAAGACGTTCTATGTCAATCACCATTTCGATTTATTTCCTATTCCCTGCATACTTCATTTTCTCCTTTACTACTTCCTTTACCTCGACCCTCCCGGTAGCTTTCGCTTCTAAATTCCTCCATCCTTCTCCGCCTATAAATATTAAAAACTTGCAGTTTATCACGGAGTTATTAACAAAGAAGCCAGAAGAGAATATCAGTTAACATAAGAAATAGATCCACCACGAACCTCCCTTAAAGCGATTCCGGAATTCTTCCAAATTAACGCAAGAATTAACCAAATTATGACCACAAGATTTGGTAGAATATGATGCAATATATATTCACGGTTATGGATAAGATATCGTCAGACTCATGGAAACAAGGTGATCCTAAGATAACGAAACGATGAATGCAAAGATTACTTTGTGCCAGGACCGGCTCCTGAAAAACCGGGTCGTTGGTGTGTAATTTGACGAACGGATAATGCGATGTTAATAGAATGGAATATTGGTCAGCCCTCTCCATAAATCATGGTTAAGTTGGCACAGCCATTCATTCTAGCGAACTTCCACTCCTCCCCTTCTTTCCTTCTTCATCGTCATCGACTTCCCTCCTCTTTCTTTTTCTTTTTTATTCCCCTGTTCCATGGACTCTCGATCGTGTGGCTCCAGTCGGCCGAAGGGGGATCGTAAAACGAAGCCCTCTTCGGCGACCCTGGGACCTGGTGTCCGCTCCAGATACTTCGCCAATTGCACGATTGACTTTTTGCCACGCGCTTGGTCATTACGTTTCTTGCACGGAACATTTAGGGGCGGTATTCGGTGAAAATGGCATTTAGGTTACTTGTTGGCTCCAAAATTGATTAGCGGCAGGTGCTACTTTGTTGCTAGTACATCCTTCAAGTAATTTTAATTTTAATTGTGTTCGGATGGAATATTGGTAAGCGGAAGGGTGATTGGTAGAAACTCACCATAGTTTTTTGGAATTTGGAAGTTGCCAGATATTTCATTTAGTTTCATTCCGTTATTTTTGAACTAATAAAATATTGAAATTTCGTTCATTCCGGACTCCGTTAGTGTTCTGGTGTTTCGACACTTTTCTGGTAAAATGTAGCAAACGACATTTGATAGGGAACTTTATATTCCTTGAAATAGAGTAACTGTAACAGATTCTTTCTTTTTCCAGTGGAACGTAAGAATCAATCTTATGATTATACGATGCTTAAATTTAAATTTACTGATAAATATTTTTTTTTATATATTCGTACGTGTTTTATGGACATAAACGTCTTCACTTCGTTATAATACTCGTTGTATCTAATTAAACGTTCACGCGTTACGAGTAGTTTTTCATCAAACACGACAGGTGGACAGGCTTCATTGGCTCATAATCGACCAATGGCAAAATAACAGTAACTAAGATCGATTTGAACGATGAATTTTATCTTCAAAATTTCCATTATTCGCCGCGTTATGCCATCACTTTGTTCATGTAGAGTAGAAAATTACTTTATAAATTATTTCAAATTACAATCAGACAATGCTGTCTAAATTAATATTCCTATTAATTTCTACAAGTATTCTATGATCACTAGACAACGAAAGAAAAATGAAGAAAGAAAATTTCGTTGTAAATTATTTTAACTTGCAATCGTACAATATTCTCTAGAGTAACATGTTCCGAGCCAGGTCGTTTTTTTGAAGACTTTCCGTTCTAGGTCGCGAATTTACTCCACGTATTTTTGGAGGGGTTTAAATAAACATATTTTTAAAATACACTATTTGAAGTTTCAATAATGCAAAACCATAAATAGTTAAAAAAAGGGGATATATAATTTAATATGTTTTAACCAGAAAAGGAATAAATTAAACTTTACGTAACAGAACATTATTATAAACATCGCCTATTTTAATGAACATTTCGTCTGACCTGAACGTACGTGTTAATATTTAAACTAAACTCGGTAAACATTCTTTTACGTATTCTTCCTGGAATTAAATTAGAGATATGCAAGACGATACCTGTTCTAGGTATCAATTTTCATTTGATTACTAAACAATAAAGGAAAAACGGGTCGCGACGAATGAGTTTCTATTGAAATCATCGATACCATCGAGATGTTCTTGTTACTGCTATATTACTCTTCCCGTTGAATCACACGGTTGTTGGTGCTTCGTTTAATTCCATTTTCGTTCCGCCGTGAACAATGATGTCACATCGTCGGCCACCGACTCCATGCCGGATGTTGTTCTTCAATTAATGTGCGCCATATCGATGCCCGTAAAATTCCCACCTCCAGCTCTCCCTGGAAAGAATCTTATTCAGCAACCACGACCACGAAACGCAACACTTCCCTTCTTCTTTTCCTCTGCATCAGAGTTATATCTGTACTTCCTAAGAAGATCGAAGCTTCTTGAGATACTGCTCAGAATAGATCTGTCGTAGCTATGTAAAGAGAGGATAATAATCGTTAATTATATAAATTATACAAATAATAATTAAGAATAATAAAATACCAATCAACTATCTATGAATATGTAAATGATTAAAAGCTATATAAGTACCTCGTTAAAAAGTAGAATTCATAGGTATAAAGGTATCTAAAGTAAGCAAACCGTCGGGCAGTGACCATATTCGTAATGCCCGCAAATATGTCATAAGTGTGCATTGATCACTTTAGACTATATTGCACGAAGTTTAAGCATGTAGTCACAACTACGTATAATCTAAAAGCCATGAGAAGAAACAAAAATAAATGCAAATAATGTATACCTAATTTTAACTGTCAAATCGGTCAATTCCAATTGATTTTTCGTTTGCACTCGTAGCTATGAAACATTTCCGTAAACGCGGAGCCCCGTGTTTGCACAAATGAATCCAACGTTGTTCCAGTGGACAACCGGAAGAAAATGTTCAATCCGCTTATTCGCGCAATTTGCTATGTAAATTCGATCGTAGCATGATTACACGGCATTCGAACTAAACCGGTCGATCGTTCAAAGTCTAGTCAGGTAGACGATGTTCCGCTGATCGATCCTGATCGATTATATTCGATCGGTATGTAGATACAGATCCTTGTAGATCGTGCCAGATGGCCTATGGCGTATCGAGACCATTACGGTGTTGTTCGAGAATCCGTAATGAAATTAGAAATTAAAAGGGAAGATCCGTTCTTCGAGGTCTTTCGCGTTCTCTTGCTCGGGAGTGGCCTTGCTTTTCCAGGAATGGTCGATCTGTCAGCGTCGGCGATGAATTTTTCTCATCGACAGATATTTTCTTCCTCGCTTAACATCATAACGAGCTTTTGAAGTTTCCTATATTATTAGTCTGGTGGGCGCATTGGGTTGTGAAGGAAAAAAGGATGTTACACCGTGCATAAAAAAGTATACATTATCGTTTTTTTGTAATCTTCAAACGTTTATCGATATTAGCGATACCATGTTTCGGTTATTAATCAAATTTGCCAGACTTGTCAGACTCCGTATTGGCGCCTTTGGCTACGATAAACGACGAACGACTTTAGACGCGTAAACTCGACGTGCGTAATCGTGAGTCCATGCATGAGTTTGAATGAACGTTCTTAACCCACTTGCATCTTCGCTCTAAAAAGAGTTCTTCAAGCGTTTGATTAAAATTAAGCGTAACAAACAAACTCTTGTTTATATCTAATCCAAAAATTATACGTACTCTAAAATAAAATCATTTCATACGACGTTGTAACAGAAATATTTATTTTTGTAGGTATTTTCACAATAAATAAAGTTAAAAGAAATATGTAACTGTTATAGGGTGCGGATTATTCCGCTTCATGATGCAAATGGGTTAAGTTCGTTGGACTTTATGCAAATAATTTTGAGCGTATTGGATCCTGCATAGATGACATAAAATTTGACGAATTTGATATAAAAGGCATCTAATTTGTTAGAATCCACGTACATAACATTGAATCCATTAGCTTCGATACAAATTGTTATAAATTTATAAATCGCATTCTAATTCTGAACTTTTCCGAAGTCTAAAGATTCAAATGTCCAATAGAATCACTGAAGGTCTTCTATTTGGAGAATATTCGAATTCGCTGGATCATCCATTCCATATCCTACGAACATAAAGTTATTTATATTCAAGTCCAACAAATACGGGAACTTCTTTATCGATACTAAAGATTCGACAACACTCGTCATGAGCACGATACATTATTTATCAACCGTGTAATCCTCGAAAATTCATATCTGAAGCTATACCTACTTTATTTGGTGTCCAATAGACCTAAAGTAGTCGCTGTTGGATAACCTATCGAAACATCAATCATTACGATAATTACGATAATACTTATTTTCCCGATACGATTCGATTGATATTTATCCCAAGCTTGATGTATTTTTTTCGTCCTATAAAATATTTACCTTCGAACAGGAAGATCCGGCACACAATAAAACGCTCTCGTGGCACAATTCGTTTTAATGAAAAACATCCGTGTGATCGGATAAAAGTGATGATTACAAAAAGCATGACGTATATAATACACGTGGTGCACGTCGGCGAAATGGAGGTTAAGCGTTGAAATTAAAGCGAAACCACCGATTCCTGACGACCGGAGGAGAGGACAGGTTTTCTGACCAGCGGTGAACGACGTTACGCGATCTAGTAACGCAGCCAGATGGAACGAATTATTCTAATTCGTTCTGTATTCAGGTTGGCGCGTCACTAGAAAACAGCCATTAAGCTCTTAGACGTGCCGTACCGGACCTAGACAATAGCTAGCTTATCGAAGGAGACCGACAACGAGTGTAATCATTCAAATGCGTTTTCGCGCTCCATCTTGTTTCACTGCTTCCGCAAGTTCCAATCAAAGTATCCGTTTGTAATCAGTGACAGACAATCGTTTAACGATACCGAATTGTCGTTCGATATTTCGATATTCCAATCGACTGTATCCATTGATCGAAAGTATGCACGTATGTACTGCACCATCCGGTGCGATTATTTAGCAACTAATATTAACGAAGTGACAGATTAAAAGTTGTATGTTATAAATTTTCACAACATAAACAATTTTAATCGTTTTGCAAGTTACAAAGTACATTATCGATATTATTGATATATTTTATAAAGTCTTCATCATGCAATGTTTACCCGTAAAATTTACTAATGAATTTGCCATCTATTTCTCTTTGAAATATATAGAATTCTCGTCAGAAGGGGATTATGAGCAGTCTTGCGTTTGAAATTCTCGATTGATGTTTGCAAGTAAATTTTTGTTCGACAAATATAAAAGCGATTGTCAGTTGCTAAATTACAAGTGTTAAACGACTATCGAGTAGTCTGACTTATGTTAACCACATCCCCTAGTACGCATATCATAAGTTTCTTCTTATTGTGCAATTTATGAACGACGATTCTTGTAGTCAAAGCTGACTCAACTTGATCACCCGTTCAATTCAACTTTCCTCTCTTTCATTTTGCTTTCCTTCGGTTTGTAACCGTCGATATTTTATCTTCCCTCTATTCATGTTGTACAGACTCGAATAACGTAATTAAAGAAAAAACTTCATTATCATATTAATTGCAGTTGTGGTATCGAAGAAACTGGGACCTCTGGTGTCACGGCATATATTTTGTGGAATCAGGCCAACGTGAATAATTACGCTTACGATTATGATTTTATTGCTTGTAACGAATGAAAGATCAGTGTTATTAATACAAAGTCGATGCGATGCGTAAAGAACGAACGCCTGAAACCGTGAAACGACGCATAAATGTAATCTCTTTCCATCACAGACCTCGGTATTATATAACTAAATACAATCGTTGCGAAGTATGTACACGAACACCTTGTTGTATATTCGACTCGTTCAATGCGTGCAACTGAAAGACCCTGATATTTCTGCCAACTAATTGTTCTTATTTGTTCTCACTTCCAGTATCAATCGAGCAACTTATCGTAGCGGATAATGTTAGTTAATTTCAATAACAGTTTTCGCAGTTTTTCTCAGAATATGCGAAATTGATAATCTCTGTAATGTAATCATAAATAAATCATTTTCGTAACGATTAAATCTAAATTATATGCACCGTACTAATTTAACGCCGTTCTAATTTCTAATACATCATTATTTACCTTTGAACAAAGATAACGTACGGTGTAATTAATTTTCGAATTCTGTTCTTATTTTCAGCTTTCTAAAATATACAATGGGTAATGCAATTATGCAATACCGAGAAAAGAAATCCCGTTAGTCGACTGTTCAAATATTTGTACGGAACAAACATTGAGCTCGACATAAAAAAAATGAAAAAAAGTCACCTTACAACGAACAAACCGTTCCATTGCCGGAGCACGCGTGCCACCAAGACAGAAGCTTGAATTTCCGATGGCCAGTTTTTGCGTGCCGCGAACGAGGACGTAACAGAGATCTCACGTTTCGTGAATGGAACAACGGGAAGAAAAAGCAAAAATGGATGCACGATCGTTCGTGATGAACGAAATGACGCTCTCGGCACTCGGTCGATTCATCACCGTCGATGACGACGGAGGAAGTGAACGAATAGAGGGTTGGGGACAAGTTAAAGTATTAAGTAGCCGTCGCTGCGTCCGCTATCGGTCATCGCTCTAATTAATCGTAATTGATGGCCGCGCGAAGCCTCGCACATTGTTCGCAGCGTGCATCGTGCACTCCTCTCTCACTCGTTTTCTCTCTCCCTCTCTCTCTCTCTCTCTCCCTCCCGCTCTTTCTCTTTCTCTCTGCCTCTACCCGCTGCGCACCTTGTGATTTTTACCTCTTCAATCGAGGAAGCGTAATCACGTTGTTCCTCGGCCGATGCTTAATGTATTTGGTGTCTTTTTAGTAATTACACGATTGTATAAATCGTTTGACAGAATATGCATTCGATCGATCGATGTGTGAGAGGCTGAAGCTATTTACGTAGTAGCCTACTTACTCGAATATATCGTTTCGCTTAATCAAAGTTCACTTTCAATCGATCTTGAATAATGTAATGTAATTTCGACGAATTAATAAAGTACCTAGTGGTAAAATTAAGTAATCTATTTTCCAAAGTGGAACAAGTAATTCGCAGTTAAACCAGATCTCGGGTATGAGGAACAATACTTCAATTCCTAGCTGTTTCAGACAGCGCTAATGAAGTTTCGATAGAGGAATCGTTAATTGTTCCAAATCCAAGCCGTTATTATTGATCGTCTGTGCTCGAGATTCCAGCGGACGGATGGCTGAAGATAGACCAGAATTACGCAACTTTGTGTCTAATTTACACGATTAGTTCACCCATTTGTCTTATCCGGCCGGTCGGTTCACACACGGTCTACGCGCTAGATACTGGATTTTCACGGTACGTACGCCAATTGGAGTCAACTCATATATATACACGCACTGCCCACCATTTGACGAAGCGCGAGGAGGGCCATTATGTAACCAGCGCGGTCAATTTTGCCCCGCATTCGTCAGTTGTTCGTTTCCCGTTTCCCGGGCCCCAGCATTTCGGAACTGTTTCTGTTTCTTATCTGGTAAATTTCACCAACATAGACTATACCATGCTGCCAATCGAAAGTTGTCCTTCATTATTAACATTCACATCGATTTGTCTTACATGCTTCTACAGTTCTGAACACTTTCGCCGACATCTTCCATAATAGAAACTCTTAGGACATTTTATGCTATGTAGCGAATAAAGTGTAATATATTACATAGCGCATATATTTTTCTAAATTTTGTAAACATGTAAGTACCGCAACGAAACCGCGGAAGAGCATTGTGCAATTGTTGGCGGCGGGCACAAATCGTGGTTTTTGGAGGCAACAGTGTCCGATGAACGGCGTAAAAAGCCTTCAAAGACTACAGGATACGAGCAAGACGGCATGGAATACGATTTCAGTGGCCGAGAATCTTGAGTCAACTACACGAAGAAATCCACGAATCGTTAGCGGTCGCTATAAAGCAGATACAATCCAGACTACATTATACATCTTAGAATTTTGTCGAGAAGAAATCCTAAAACCTACAGACCTCGGAGCAATCAAATTTGACAAGAAACGCGATTGGAACACTAAAACGAGCATCCGGAATCCACTTAGCCTGATTTAAATCACCGAAACCGATCTACGCGAACCAATCGAGAGATCTACATAAACTGTTCGGGAATTAAATTGACAATTGGCAACTGTCTGTGCGTAAGAGAACGAAACGTTGTGCCGAATTAACACGGTTTCCAGGTCGATCAACGTATCCAGCCCCTAAAACACGAAATCAGTTGGCTCGGTAACGGCCAGAGCCGGTCGGAACCCGCGGAGAAACCGAGGAGCGATTAAAAAGGGCCGTCGGCAGGGAAAATCGAAGAAACGAGTGATTGTAATGGCACGGGTGCCCGATGATCCCGTGTATTAACACGTGCCTGCGAAACGCACTAACTGGTACACGCAAAGGTTGCTTACGCGCGCGCGTTTCACGTGCTACGAAACGGAGCTTCAACGCATTCATATGGTTTTCGGTTTCTGTATTGAAATACGATTCTCCCTGGGGTAGGTCAACGGTGTGGTGTGTGTATGGCGTGAGTGCGTCCGTGTGCGTGGGTATAAGGAAAAGAATGCCTTTCAAATTCCGAATGGACTTCGCCGGTAACTGAAGGAGATCCCAGCTGTCGCGTGTAAACTAGGCTCGCTGCGTGAACGCCTCTTTAGAGATGTTGACTTGCGTCCATTCTTCGTTCAGATTCTAATTCTTTCATGATGAAATGCTAATTCCAGCAGATTCAGAGTTTCCTGTTAGTTGGCTCATAACGCGCCTTGACGCCTTTTCTAGAGATTACCAATTTTGGTTAACGCTTCTTAACGAATCGAGAGGCTTGCTCGTAGTAACGAGAGCTGCAGGTGGATTATCGTAGAGATTTGTTCGTTATTGATATAAGTTCTTTTCAGTAAATAGTAATTGTTATTTCAATAACGTACTTTTGACTGTACGCAACGTTTTCGTGCCTTTCTGTCTCGATATCGGGTTCAGTGGGTCAGTCTTTTATGAAAATTCGGTCTCTGGATACAATATTTCGAGTTACTGAATTTGAAATGGAACGAACGGTAGCTTATGTGTTAGAAGCACTGGAGATCTTTGCGACATCCTACCTGTCGGAACACTCTGTCAGCGATGAAGATTCGGGATGGTTGAAAAGTCAATTTTCCTAATTTCGATATTAAATCTCTCGGTCTTATTCTCTATATCTATCGCTCTATAGTCATATTAAAAAGTTGTCTTTTCCACGGTACCGTTTGCAACGGTGAAGCTGCAGCTGTCCGCTACACCGCTCAATTCCTGTCTAGAATTAGAAGTAGCCAACGATCCACTCCATAGTCGCTCACCTGACACAATGACTCGCATATTCATCTTCTACGCCTGCAAAATTCCAAATTCGATAAAACCCGATTAATACAGAGAGATCCCGAAGATTCCCGTCACTTTCGCGAACTGGCAATCATTATAACTCCGTTAACATCGTTGAAACGAAAGAAATCACCGATTCGATCGCACGCGTGATCAAACGAGATAGCTTTAAGCGCGAGTTAATCTCAAAATCAATTCGTTCTGAAACCTATAAATATAATTTTGAGTGAATAAAGTTTATTAACTTAAATAACACGGAACTTGTTCTTCTATGTTAAATATTATAGAAATGTTATATATTTTTGTAATAATTTTCTTTATAGTAATTTTATTATAATCATGTTTTTATACTGTATGCAAAACGAAAACGTCATATATTCATATACTAAAAAAAGTAAATTATTTATAACTCATTCTTAATTTGATGTATTTTAAATCAAATTCCAAAATCAATAGCAAAATTTCTATCACCTAGTATCATTATCTATCCAAATTCAATTATGCTCATATAATTAAAAATATTATTTTAATTAGTATTTATTCATTAATTATCACATATTAAAAATGTGATAAATTCTTGTTATTTTTCCTAATTTAAATCCCAATAATTTAAAGATTTTGAAAAATCGTTCTATCACGAAACTACTTTCCCCGTTTTTATGTTCGTAGCCAATAAATCGTATCTCCTACCTTATATTCACACATAGTTTACTGCTTTTAATAGCATAAATACTTTTCAGTTATGGAAAATGTCCCACCGGTCACGTAGATGATGGCCAGCACTGTGAACGTCGTAGGAATGGCTGCGAGCTGCATCCCTATTACTCGGAAGTGCAATGTGAGCCAGTACTTCAGCCACCGTACTTTAGGCAATAGAAATTAGCACAAATTACTTCACACGTTAACTTTCAACGTGATGTCAAATTAACTCCGTATATATAAGTGACGCATGTCAAATTATTGTATTTATGCTAGAGGTGTTTGGGAACTGAAAATTTCAGGTCCGATTCGGATTGGGTACCTTTTCAGGTTCGGATACTTGAAACTAAAATCGGATACTCGCAATTGAAATCGGATCCTGAATGTTTCGGGTGCCCAAAATTGAAATTGAGCCTGAGTGTCTCATATACCTGAAGGTAAAATCATGTATTTGAAATTGAAATCTGGTCCTGAATGCTTCACGTACCCGAAGGTTAAATTGGAACAGTTGGGTATCTGAAAATAAAATCAGGTACCAAAGATAAAATTAAGTATTCGAAATTGAAATCGGGGCTTAATGATTTTGGATACGCAATGGTAAGATCTGTTATTCGAAGGTGGTATCAAAAAATTTCGTTATACGATATAAGTATGGCGATCTCTGATTCTTCCTCACAAATTTTCCACTTAAATACCCAGATTCGAAAATGCTGTCGCAGACATTCGGGACGCTTATAAGTTGCGGGCCCGGACCCGACTCGACCCTATCTGATCCCTACTTGACCCGAAATGAATTTCCAATAGAATAATGTTTTATTAATTAGACAATTAATTTTTAGATGCGGTACTTGTCGAAACGGATTCGCTGGTAATGGTACCACGTGTTATGACCTAAACGAGTGCGAGATAGTGCAACCTTGCCATCGAGTACGATAAGTGAATCTCCGACCAAGGTCCAGATGCGAATCGTGTCCAGCAGGATACACTGGGGTAATAGTTGAAGGAATTGGTGTGGAATTCGTAAGAACGGAGGTAATTTGTAAACAGTAATGCTGTTTTAAATGAAAAATAAATATTATCTATAATTTATAGATAATATATGAATATGATTAATTGCAACAAATATATTATATAATTATATATTAATTGCAGCAAAACACATTTTTTGTGGTTTCAGGATTCGTTCTGATGTGATGCTTGTAGTGTGAGTTTCATAGGAAATCAAATAGTTGGCTGTCACTCTAGACACAGTCTCTGTCCAGATTTAATAACTGTTTGCGACGAAAACGCAGATTGTAATTGCATCGAGATCAACGAATACTCGCGTAGAGTAAGATCACAAACCAGCTTTGACCATTTTTGTTTCTTTAACTTTTCGATATTACGCATCTAACTTTTGCATTAACTTAATTTTTATTTGAATACATTACAAGTTAGGTGACTTTAATTATTTCATACTTTTTCTTTCTTTTTTAAGAAAAATTCTCTATTCCTTTTATCAAATATTTTTCTGTGGTTCTGTGTATGCTTAGATGAATTTTCTCGTAATATAGGATGTCAATAAACCGTATATCAGAAACCATTAAAACGCAAAGACTATAACTTCTATAACTCCTAGTATCGCATCGGATGGGCAGGAGACGGGCTGACTTGTGGCCTGGATAGGGACAGCGATGGAACTACTGAAAGAAACCGCTGCCATGATCGGCGTTGTCGCATGGACAACTGTCCATTGATAGCGAACAGTGGCCAAGAGGATGCGGATAGAGACGGCATGGGTGACGCCTGTGATCCAGACGCCGATAATGACGACGTCTTGAATTCTTCGGATAACTGCCCTCTGATCTCGAATCCCAGTCAGGAGGACAGTGATCGCGACGGTTCCTATTCAATCGGTGACGTATGTTACAATTGCCTTCTAGTAAGAAATCTGAAACAAGAGGACACCGATGACTGGATGTCATAAACTTTCGGTGCTCGTCTCGGTTAATCGCGAGTCAATGCGTAAGAAGGACTACGAGGCACGTTTAAACTTCTTTATCGCGTCGCGACAAATTACTAATGGAGTGATCAAAAGTTCAAGTATCGATGAACGTAATTTAATATAGTCAAATGGAAATTGAAGTTCGATCCAGTTTCACTTTTACACCGCTTTTACACCGATGATTGCTCGGTCACCTACTGATCTCTGGCGAACAACGCAGACCTGTGAGAAATCGTTTCAACACAGCTGTCATAAATGCGCGGATAATAGATAATAGTCTCGCGAGCGGGAAAATATCTGTTTAGAAAAAGTTTGACTAAAAAAGTGTACGCGGTGTGTTAAATATTTATTCAACGGTTATTATCGGTTCATTAAAGTACGCGTGTATTGCATGTTTTATAATCACATTAACAGCGTGTTTCTTTAGAATTAATCCTTGGCGGGTATGAGGTGGTTAGAAAACCTAATACTGTAATGAATTACACCAAATTCGTGGCCGGCGTTGATCTGTATCGTTCTACGTACCGCTTTACGAGCAAGACCCCGAAGCGATGCTGCAAATTATTATTTTGCGGATTGGAAATTTGTGTAATTAATTCGCACGTTCTCTACGAACAAATAAAAAGGAGGAGAATATAACGGCCCCTTACATATTCGTGAATTTGAACTTCTTTATCGCGTCCTAACGCAAAGAAAGATGTAAAAATCGGCCGTTTCTCATACACAGAACTTGCGATATTATTTTAATCGATTCTCTCCACCAATAACGATCCTACATGGATTATAATCGCGCGGAGGGTTTTCACCCGAGCCCTGGATATCGCTCGAGGAGGTTCTTCGAGGTGAACACAGAGATCCGGTATCTGGCGATAACGGATTTCGTCGGGTCGACCTTTGTACTCCGTATTCATCCCCAACGACGCTTCTTCCCGTTTGTCTGTTGCCGCTTTGTCATCGGTTGATTCCTCTTCGAATGTGACAAAGCTAGAGACCTCGCGATATTCGTTTCTAATTAATTCCCATCCCTCCAGCTGCTTTCCTTCGATGACCGGGGATAGTTCTCTTCGTCGCCGATCGGCCGGCGCACTAAGTGCCGTCGGCTCTATGACAGATGCCCGGAAATGAATTTAGAATCCGGGTTCTTCTTTTCACTGTTCGAGCGTGGTTAATTGCGAGAAACGTCGGCCGGCGCGTGCAAGCGACTCGCCGGATAATCTTCGATCGGGTGAAATGGCCCTTTGTGCTCGCGATTCACCTTTCAGGAAAGAGGCGCCACTATAGTGACTTTCGTGTATGTCATCTCTCAGAACGAGGCGCCACTATAGTGGTTTTCGCGGATGTCACTTTTGACTAAAAAAATGAACTATTATCGGACCGGAGAAATTGTACAAAAGTCATCGTGTATTATTGATTACACTGCTAATATGGGTGCAGTCGACAATAGGGACAAAGTTATATCGAGTATACAGTCAATTCGGAAAAGTATAAAATGCAATATGAAATTTTTTATCCATCTAGTTGACGTGGCAATATGGAATGCGTATTGCCTATATAGGTTTCAAAAAAAAAAAAAATGTGTAGCAATGCGAGTGTTTCAACTTACATTACTCAAAGAAATTTCGAGAAAATATGGGGATGCGAACAATAACGTTAGCTGCAGTAAATATACTGTTGACCATCCGTTTAGACTGACCGAAAAACATTTTCCATCCTGCTGCAAATCCAAAAATTCTAAAAAAGCGTTACGAAATTGTATAGTGTATTCGAAGAACGATACGAGGCGATGATCTCGTTATGAATGTGAAAATTGTGACGCAGGTTTATGTGTTATGCCATGCTTCTATATATATCATACCCAATTATATTATTAATTATTAAAGTGAATTGTTGAAATTAAAGTATGTGTAATATATTTAAAAAAAAATTATGATTTAATTATCAAATACTTCATTTGAATATACTCGTGCACAGAACGTCATTGCCTATCACACTTTTCAGTGCTGTATCGTTTATACATCATTCACGTCAAACTCTGCCATCCAGGAAAATAGCCAGACGCAGAATTCAGCCATACCTAAAGAGTTAATCCGCAGCTGGAGCAGGTGGCATTAATACGTCGAGTGCGTCGCGGCGCCGAGTTTTCTATGCTTTCCGCTCAGGCGGCAGCGCGTCAGCGTCTGAAGCCGAACGTTAACCTGGACTCCAGCTTGAGTCTGCGGCGCGTTCGCCGCCACCGCCTTCCATCGCAGAGCACGTGAACCCACCACTAACCCATTTTCAGCTAAGTCCTTGGTGCCAGAGCCTAATGTCGGTAAACGAAATGTACTTCGAAACACGAGAAGCTAAAACTTTACAAAAAAAAGAAAATTATAATAAACTACTAAAATTTAACATAAATTTTTCAATAGTCATTAATAATTTCACTTTTTACAATCCGGTCTCATGCACTGATGTCGACCAGACGAGAAGTTCGCTGCCAGTGCCCAGAATCCACGCCGTCTAAACGAAGTCTACTGTCAGTCCTCGGGGACTGACGCGGCTCGAACGGAAAGTTCACTGTCAGTCCCTAGGGAATGACGCCGCACTCAAAGTTTTGTTCCGGATGTCGCCGATCACGCGAATTTTTCGCTTGTCTTATTCCATGTCCAGAAATGCCAATTATAGCGATAGCGATTGTCTTATTCTCCGATGAAAAATGCCAAGGGGCGCTATTGCGATATTTGCGTCCAAATGTTAGATTGAAATTAAAATTCGATCTTTTATCAACTGTCTCGTTATTTAAATTTCTGCTTTGAAATCTAGAACGCTGGTATTTTTCGAACAAAATAGAAGAAGCGCATAATCGCTCGTTGGCACTGAAACGGTTAACCCGTTCCCGTACTTTAATGAGTCTGACTTGTGATGAAGATATGGCCCAAACATTATTATAACGAGCCAGGCTCGCGAAGAGATAGTCGGGCCAAACATAAACATAACAAACCAAGCTCGCAGAATGATTGTTTGCCAATTATGATCTTTAAGATATTTATAATATTTATGAAAGTAAAAGGAAAGCAAAAATTTTCTTCCTCAACAGTAGTATCGCGTAAAACTTACTATAGTACTATTAAATTATTATTTATCAGTCTGGTCTGGATTCTTTAACGCGCATTGACGGCTACCGCTTGGTCCCGAGTTTCGTAGAGCTAAATGGCACGCGAAGGGCTTATAATAGGATTACAGTTCTTGTGTTTAATCAGATTCTAAAGATCGATACTAATTGCTATATCAAATTTAAAATTACTCACAGATGCGTGGAATAACGAAATTAAATAATTCCATGTCTTAATTTTCATAGGATTTCTTATTTACCGTTTTAAAAATATCGTTAACTTTATGGTAAAAAATTTTCGAATTAGTATGTTGCCAGTAACGAAAAAATTATCGAGTGTAAAGGTTAACATCTCATGTTTCTACGAAATTAGCTGATTTCCGCCAGCGACGGCTGAAATGATTACGAAAGTCAGATTTCACTGAGAAATATCAACGATTCAGCGTCAAAATTCGCTTTGGTGATCCGGCAGAGCATATAGAATACGAACAACTGAAATCAGCATAGTCTAATCTGAATTTGCGACGATAGTTGCCATTTTCCTTGCAATTCCTAGGGATACAAGGCCGTCTCGCGACTACGACTCGCGTTGCCCAGTAAGTTAATCTTGAGCAACCGTTTCAAATTGCCTCTTCTACTTGATAATACTCGCGATTATCCCAACAGGCGTAGGCATTAGAAGGAAACTAACTTCCGCGATTGGACGAAGGTGTTGTTCCGCGGTTGAAACACTGCTTGGATGTTCCGCGACGCGATTATAACCCTCGTCGGTGATCGGTTAGATTCATAATACTTTCCAGACGAACGATTCCGCTATTTTTACTCTTCGACGGTTAATTTAGATAAATCAGGGTTTAACCTTCTCGCGTTTCGGAACACGAAAATGTTTTCGAAAATAAAGCGATAGAAAACTTTGCAAACTATAAAATTAACCGTGGAAATACCGAGGCCGATTATAAAGTGGTAGGAAGGGCAGGCTGATGGACACGATAGCTCTTCCAGTTGTTTAGCCGTTTGAGTTGCAGACGGTTTTGAAGAAACACTGTCGAACAGTCCCAAACAGCGTTATCGCGTTTTCTTTAAAAGAGTACGAAATCCCAAACGGAGCGATAGCGCTTGTTTTACTTTACATCGGTGAATCCCAATCTGAGCAATAGCGCAAATTGTATGCGTGAACCCGAAGTTTCCCGATTGTTCCTGATCCGGGAAAAGTTTCGGGAGCTGTCGAATTTGAGAATCCAACGAGGTTTGAAAATTCTCCTTTCTCCTCTTCCTTTCGCGCTTCTTTTCCGTCACTTGTTGCTCCGTATCCAAGGTTTTAGGAATTTTTACTTCTCACTGACTTCGCCCTACCTGAATTCGCTGTTCTGTTTCTCCTGTTTCGGTCATAACTCAATTATATGGACAATATAAGTCGAGATTTATAGTAACATTGGGGTCTTCAAAAAGGCATTTACCTTTTTTCTTTTTTTTTTTTTGGTGAAAATGAAACACGATTTTTTTAAAGCGACGTTTCACGCGATCACGAACGGTCGAATCCGACAAATTTCACCTCTCGGCAATCTCGCGAGTTGTTATTCGCCAGTTTGCATCTATTGATGCCTTTATTTCGTCTTCATCGGCATCGACGGGCCTTCCAGAACGTGGTGCAACTTCGACATCGAAATTGCCCGAACGCAATTTTGCAAACCAATTTCGGCATTGTAGGTCGGTCAATACATCTTCTCTATACGCATCGCATAATTTTCGCCTCGCTTCAATCGCATTTTCACCTTTTCGATGGTGAAAGAGTAAAATACGCCGAAAATGTCGCTTTCGATTTTTCATCTTTGATAGGGCACCGAATAAAAACTATAGAGACAAATCGAATAAAATTTTTCACAAACAAGCCTTGTTTTATCAGCTGTCGAAATATATAACGATCATGGGGCATAAGCGTGAAGTTGGCTGTGAAATAATACAATTATGTCCTCCGATGGGAAAAAAACGAAATTACATTCCGAACAACCCAATTTTTTAAAGAGGTTTGACGCCATTCGATGTTTAAACAATTTTTACTTTTCTCACTAATTTGCCATCCGAATGCCCGATATCAGATTATCTGGACAATAGAATTCGGGATTTATAATAATATTTCAATGTAAGAACAAAGAAGTTTCACACCATTCGAAGTTTAAATAGTTTTTGTTTCTCTCACTAATTTTGCTGCCTAAATGCCCGGTATTTGCCATTTCTCCTATTTCGGCCATAACTCAATTATCTAGGCAGCAGAATTCGGTATTTATTATTATAAACAACATTTCAATCTAAGTACAGAGGGGTTTGACATCATTTGATGTTTAAGGTACTTGACACTCGATATATCTAAATACTGCCTTCGATATACTCGAATATTTGATATTTAATTACTCTTATGCCTGTATATGAATAATAATTATATTATCTATGTAGATATTATTTATGTAGTTCGTAATATTTGTGGATGCTTGCTTATCGATGCTTCTTGTAGGAATACGATAACTTTATTGAAATATCAGCAAACTGGATTAGACAACTGACCAGAAACTCTTCTTAAAGAACCATAAGTTCACCCTTACATAACTGAAACTCTTACTGCACTCGCTTACTAAAGCTAAACTGGCCTTCGTCCACATACTCCCCTATTTAAAAACTTTCATTCTATACATACTCCTCCCACACCCCTTTCTTTCATACACAGGCTCTCCTTTCCCTTCTTCTTATTCACGCATATTCTCATGCAACCTGGGGCCTTTAGATAGGAACGCATTCTAAAAACTTTCATTCTGTGGAGGTGTCTCCTTCGATTCGTAGTCGTCAGGTAGTTTCTCCGTGTAATTGTAATGCTGAAAAGGACGATAGAAAAAGGAAGGGATAAAACGTTTCGACCTGCGTCATAAGTAAGGGTTAACCCATCCAGCAGGCCCTGATTTAGACGACGTAAGGATTTCAAAGCATTTCGAAGCTCTTTTCAAAGGGCTTTCCACAACAATTTTTCTCCAGATCCTTATAATTTACCATTTTACGTATCCCAAAGGCTAGTTTTATAAAAGTGGATTTTGAACTAGAATAATCCTTGATACACTCTAATAGTTGTATAAATGTGTGGGATACTAACTATTGGATGCCTAGGGATATTATAGGGATATATATGAAAGGAGGGGATTTATCGACTACTTGCGAGAAAGCCTAAAAAAAAACCTCTTTTAACCAAGAAGTCACATCTCTGGCGGTAAAAGGCCGAGAACGAAAGTCGCTATAAATTCGATAAAATGTCAGTTTTTTTACACTATATTATTTTGGAGTTTTCAAAGACTATGATATGTGCTCTTGAAACAATTTTCTGATATTGAGTCACACTATATATATTATTAGTCTGTCTCTCACTGTATGATATATGCCTCTTATTTTATTTATACATACGTAATGTTATTTGTTCTCAAATCGTAATTAAAGTACCTTAAACGGTGTTGATATTATTGAATGGTCTAGGCGTGATATACATAGGATACGAATAATTTGCCGAGAGTTTGCGAGAAAGCCTCGAACTTCCTTTAACCTAGAAGCCATCTAGCGGCGAGTTTAAGAACTACAGTCGCTATAAGCGTTATAATGTAATGTAGTTTTATATACAGTCAACCCTCCTATAACGCGGTACTCTCAGAACGCGGTTTCCATATAACGCGGAGCTGAAAATGCGACAGCCCTCTTATAACGCGGTACTCTCAGAACGCAGTTTCCATATAACGCGAAGCTGAAAATGCGACAGCCCTCCTATAACACGATACTCTTACAGCGCGGTTTCCGTCAACAGCATCCATAAGTTCCTTCCGCGTAGCCTAAGAATGTTTAGCCTAAGTTTAGTTCGTTAGGGCCTATTTGAATTATAAGGGAACAGATGGCGCCAGTTTCATGTAGGTCCAGGCAGTCGGATCGCGACATAGTAACTAGATATGTTTATATAAAGATTATCACCGGCTTATCTGATAGCCGCCTACGACATCGGTTTTATTCTTCTCAGAGCTCTTTCACAGTGTGCACGTTTTGTTGGTGACCAAGTCTTTCTAAAAAATTTTCTGCACCGTCCGTTCGTTCAGCTTTTTGCTGCTTAATTTGTGGTTTATAATTGGACAACATTACACAATACTGTAAGTAATATTCTTCATTTGTTCTAATATGATAATAATAAAGTAATTATTAACCCTAGATTTGCATCATGTCAAACACGAAAGAAACAAGGAAAGGGTTAAAAGGAAAGTTTATATCTCTTGAAGATAAAATCGAAATTCTAAATCGTTTAGAAGGTGGGGAAAATCTATCGTCGGTTGCAAAATCAACCAAGTTGAATGAATCTACAATTCGAACCCTAAAGGAAAATGCAGACAATATAAGGAAAACTGTGGCAGATGGCTGTCCGTTAGGTGCGAAACGTGTCACTAGCACACGAAATTCTAATATGGTTAAATGGAACGGGCGTTAATGATCTGGTTGGAAGACTGTATAGCCAAAAAGATTCCTATCAGTGGAAATCTTATCAAGCAGAAAGCACTTAAAATCTATGAACATTTAAGGAATATTGGGCATTCTTCTGCAGAGCTAGAAAATCATTCGTTTGTCGCGAGTAAAGGGTGGTTTGAAAAACTAAAAAAAAGGTACTCATTACACATTATTAAGTTTCAAGGAGAACAGGCCTCAGCAGATGCTGAGGCTGCCGAGAATTATAAGCTGGAATTAGATAGAATTATCAACGAAGGAGGCTATTCACCTCATCAGATTTTTAACGCCGATGAGACGGCATTATATTGGAAAAAACTACAATCTAGGACCTTCATTTTGAAAAATCAAAGGCGTGCTAAGGGGTTTAAACCTTCAAAAGAACGTGTCACCCTTCATATGTGCAGCAATCTATCAGGGAGCCTGATGATAAAACCTATGATAATAAATCGTTCTTCAACTCCCCGTGTTATGAAAAACATTAATAAGACCGAATTGCCTGTATTCTGGCGATCTAATAAGAAAGCTTGGATGACCCAAGATTTATTTAAGGATTGGTTTTATAATTGTTTTATCCCGGCAGTGGAAACCCATACGATGGAAAAAATTTGTATTTCAAAGTTTCATTGCTTCTTGATAACGCTGGTTGCCACAACATACAACTGGATCATCCAAATGTAAAAATTGCCTTCCTTCCTCCTAACTGCACGTCATTAATACAACCTTTGGACCAAGGAGTCATTCAAACTTTAAAAATGTATTACACACTTACTCAAGTTTGGATGGAATTTTCTATTTTAGATTGTATTAGAACCGTGTCAACGGCTTGCGCGGAAATTAAACCATCAACACTTAATGCGTGTTGGAAACCCCTTTTACCTGAAATGGTTCACACAATACAAGATGATTCTACAATTTCACTCCCAGTTACAGAAATAGTAAACATTGCTTCTCGTTTAGGCGATGAAGAATTTACAACAAACCATCAGGATGTAAGAGAACTCGTACTCGGGGAAGAAACTTTAGATGAGGATGAACTGATGGATTTAATTGATGCACCCACCTCAAATCCATTGGTAAACGAAAATAAGGAAAACGAATGGGTGCCAAATGTCGATTTACAAGATGTGAAAAAAGGGCTAAATTTGGCTAAAGAATTAGAACTCCATTTCATTCAAACTGATCATTCAACGGTGCGTAGCGCAAAGTTTAAAAGAGAGTTAAGAAATTGCTTAGCTCCCTATAGAGAGGTTTTAGTGGAGTTAGAAAAAAAAGCTACAATCGAAAACCAATGTGAAGATGAGCCAAATGAGGAAGACATTTTGCCTATTAAAAGAAGACGAGTTAGGCGACTCATATTATCTGACAGCGAGGATGAGTGTTGAAAGATTAAATTTTACAGAAGTCTTTCTTCTTTTTGTTGGAAAACAGTTTTTCAGTTTAGTTTTGGTATCATTTTTTTTATATAAACTCTTCAATTCAATAAAAATAATTTATAATTTATCTTGTCCTTCTTGGTCTCCATATAACGCGGTACGAATAATGTGATTTGTACTAATTCTGCATTTCTTATAGCGCGGTTTCCATACAACGCGGTATACGGTTTCCATAGAACGCGCTACGAATTAGCCTGGTTTGTACGGTTAAATCCGAGTTTCTTATAGCGCGGTTTCCATATAACGCGGTACGCACTCACCGCGTTATAGCAGGGTTGACTGTAACGTAGTCTTTAGAATTACCAAACGGAGGTGTCGATATAAAATTCTGACCTGAACGCGTCCTCAGGTCCCAGGCGAGGTCTTTCTACCCTTAGTCTTTTTTCTTTTTTCTTTTAAACGTACGTTTAATGCAGCAACTATAATATAATGATATACACATAGAGAAAGTAAACATACAAAAAGGTTATAAACGAAGACTTAGGTTACGAGATGCATAGCTCTAACGTGAACTTAAAAATTCGCGTCCTTAAAATTAGATTAAACCACAGCGCTTATCGCTTTATAAGAATATACACCTAAGAACTATAATATATTATTTCGTGTGTATGACTATGTACAAAAATGCACGAAAACTGTACAACTTTTGTATCAGATAAAAAATGTTTGTCGATGAAAATGTTTCTATAATATTCTTTTAATTGCATCTAAAACGATCGCTATTTATATATTTAAGAATTTTATATT
>NW_027470486.1:0-37216 GCF_051020765.1 Lasioglossum baleicum
CGTAAAATTATTTAATTTTGATTTCTCTCATATCGTTATATTATCCTAAATTTGATATATTAATTATTACGTGTCTTCAGAATGTTATAGTGACTGACAGTCGCCTCTCGAGTGCAAAGATTGAAAATATATCTCATATTAATCCAATTTTGTTTAAAATAATAACAAGAAACAAAATAGGAATAGCAATTTTTTATTTTGAACGTTAATTACATTTATGTCTATATATAATATACCATAACATTTTGATAAATAAATTATTCGTGCGATGCATATACAGGAAGCTATGTATGCAGTCAAAGAAAGGCGAAAAATCCAGCGCAAGAAGATGGAATAGTGACTCGCGCACGTTTCGCATTCGAGAAACTTGAGATGCGTTTATACATTATTAATACAATCGATAAGGATAGGTGAATGGCAGCTGGAACGAACGGTATTGTTAAATGGTCGGTATGCTTAGTCATCCAGTCTGCAGAAATTCGCAGCGATGACGACTGCCTGAAGTACACCTATACTTTTAAATGGATGTCAAGGCGGATCTAAATCCGTTTTGCTTAGACTGTACGCGATCTCCCGTCCCGTTCGTAATCTCGAATAATATACACGTATTGTGTTCATTATCAGTCCTTGCATAACACGCGTTCACCAAGTGCATTCGAACCGCGAGTATTACACCCAGTAAGATTACCGACACGGATACTGTTACTGCAAATTGTTTTCGTATTCGTATCGATTACGTTTATTGGCAGCGAGAAACGCGAGAAACATGTTGATGCTCGCGATTCTCTTTTCACATGATATTATTAGATGAAATAACAGAAAGCACGGAACGTTTTATAGTTTGATTGCTCAATCGTCTGTAATGCAGCGTAGGGGAATTTTACTATGATTGTTTCTTTTGTGACTTAAAAATCGTTACGCGAGTTTAATAAACCTATGATAATCGAGCATGTCTTCTCGAACTTAGGAATACGTCGTGGATAATAACGTTATAATAATAATAACAACGATAAGATAAATTAATAATTATACTTGTAACAATAAAGTATGATATTTCTTGTAAGAGATACTTTTTCAAATTTACGTATGCCATGTTGTTTAGTATGATAAATTTTCTTAGAAGGAACAATAATATTTTCTGAATATTTATTTGTTCGTGTAATATGAATAATTATCTTTTATAATTATATATATAATATTGTTATTAAATATATATAATATATATACTTTAATTTTATATAATTAATTTCATACTTTTTAATTTTATATATATTATACTTTATACTTTTTAATGAGTTTTATATTATTATAACGTTTATTTGTAATAATTATAATACCGTAGAATATAATATTAATATTGATACGTAACATTGATACATTTTCTTAAGATATTATTTAGATTTTCATTTCAGCCATGGAATTTTTATCGGTATACTTTAATGCGATATTCGTTTCTTTGAATTCTAATTAAGTGTTTACCATTAAGTATTAAAATAGGTTAATAAAATTCTCCATGGAAATTAACTAGTAAAAACCATTGCAAGGTTTCATTGAAATTACCGTAAAAAAAAAAGAAACCATCGCATAATGTTTTAAATCATAGAGTATTTTTGCAAGTAAATAAGTAGATATAAAGGGTGATTTGTAGGTATGTTTAAATTAATTTGATACTTTCGATTCGCCTTTTACGTTTAGATCATCGAATGAAAGTTAAAACTCGTTATCCGCCTCCGAAGCGTTGAAACTATCTATATCAATGATTTTAATTTTTCACGAATACCGAGCAAACAAGTTTGAACATGCGTAACGGAGAATTAATGGAAGCGCTTATCCAGTTTTTGCTTGTTAGGTTTACCATAGAGCGTTAATTAAAATTCTAATAGAATGATTTTATCCGGAACGGATGTTACCACATCGCGTATAGTGATTCTGATAAACATGCAACCAATTACTCGAATGACAGAAAACGCGCGATAACGTGCACTAATTATCGTTAACGTTCCTCGAATCGTCTAAGTTCGAATTTAACTTAATTCTACTGAAATTTACTGTCTCCCTCTTGATTTAATGTCGTAATCTATTCATCCAATTTCCGCTCAATGTAAGAAAAAATGTAATACGATGTCGAGAATATCGTAGAAACTTGGTGTAATTCGTTTTACTTCAAGCTATATTCCACGTTTAGTTCCAGTTCGTTTAGATCCCACGAGTTATTGTCACGAGCTTTCTGTAATTTAGTTACGCTGGTGTAACGTAACGAGGATGCAATCGATAATGCAGTGATTTTATATGCAAAGACGAATCGAAAATGTGGAATAAATTTCTTCAATACGAACCTTTCTTTCCAAAAGAATTGAGATTGAAAATTCTTCCAGATCATGTGTATTTATGTTTCCATTGTGTACAGCTGTCAACAAATATATGCCATTGTTATTAGGAATTAGGATGTTTTACCTTATGATGTTTAATATTATTTAGTACTTTGTATATTACACTACAGACTATTGCGTAAAATGCATATAATAAAATAAAAAGAATTGAAATTATAATAAAATTAATTATACGTATATCGATGGAAAAAGTAATAAGTGGTAAGAAAGAAATGATTAATTACTTAATTTTTATAAAATATTCTTACAAACAATTATTACAAACAATATTCTTACAACAATATTCTTACAACAAAAAATGTTATTTTATATTTCTAATTTGTTGTTGTACCTAGAGTCACATTACATATTTTTGTGTTTTAAAATATCATCCCGTATTTTCACATTTTTGCAACTATTATCCTTTATTTTTTCGAATCATACTGGAAATATGAATTATAGGTTAAATATAACAAAAAGTGGACTGTAAAATTATTTGTAAAATTCAGTATGACATATTTACCTTGTTTTCGTTTGATTTCTTTTTATTTCTAAAAGCTTTGCATCGGTGATTATAATGACTACTATATAAATAAACTACTAATATCTACACGTGTATTAAATTCTTATTACGTAAAATTCATCGTAAGAATTCGAAAGATTCGTGACAAGTTGCAATCGAATACACGGGTATACGTGTATAGGTTATGTAGATGCGTGTTACAATTTAAAACTGAAAAAAACAAGGAAGAAAAAGCGAAACAAGAATAAAACGGCGAGTCGAGCGTCGAGAAGGATTGAAAATCTCCCAGCGATTACCTGTCAAAATTTTATCCCTTGTCTGCTATTCAACGAAGCGATAAAACCGTCCCGCTTCTCGGAAAGCGAATCCAGACAACATGCCAATAGCTCCGAAAACACAACGTATCCCGCATATTTCTAAATATTACCGGCTCCCCCTGTGGTCAGCAATAAATTCGAGGCACAATTACCGGCGAATGATCATGAAACTTCAACCAGTCCGTAAAATATATGCAACGCCGCTCGGCTTCGACGTAGCCAGCTACATAAATAATGACCACGTGTGATCCCGTGCAAGTCGTTGCAGTTGTTACAACCTGCTCACCGTATTGCCTCGTTTTACTTAAAAGCAAGCCTGACAATTATCTTAATAGCTGACTCGGTCGAGCGATTTCCAGGTAGTGGAGGCGAGGCATCTGACGATTTTCATCGAGTAAACAGCGAAGGATAACCACGTCGGCGTTCCGCCGGCCACGCCATAATTTCCCTGGTGGTTTATTCCTGATTTTTCCTCCCCCTTTCGCGACGTTGCCATCGCGAACTAGATCGACGCGACAGATAACGCGCACGCACGAAACCTCGGTAGCTTATCGACCGGTGGTTATCGAAAATTATGGAAACTCGTTACGATAAAGGATTACGCGACTGATGGGGGGATTAACGTTCAATTTTCGAATTATCGTAGTCCCGGCTAATCGTTGATTTGCCGTAAAATCGCTCCGTGCGAAAAAAGAAGGAAATCAGCTCAACCGGTAATCTCGCGCGATGTCTAGTTAAAAAGTGATGCAATCGAGGCATATTGACGATCAGCGAGTTACGAAAATGGTAATTCTTCGGGTTGTGAATTTCGCAGCGGTGGCGAGTAAGTGAACTTGATAAAGTTGTACGTTGTAAACAAGGGTGTGTCTTTTAATGCGACTTATAATGACTGAATATAGCGTTCTTAAATGGGAACGGTGTAGGAGTTATTAGGTTAGGTAATATGTATTACGTATTTTGTATGCGCCTTTTTTACTGTAGATTCTTGGTAATTATGTAGGTAATAACCTAATAGAATTGTAGATTGTTGAATACAAGAGCATTTAGAATGTAGACTTGGGAAATTTCACATTGAATTTTGAAAAGAGACGCAAGAAAGTCTCAGATAATGAAAGGGAATTATGAAATATCTCAAACACTTGTCGAAGGTAGAAGATTAATTTAAAATGTCCTATAAAATATGTACAGTACTATTGCATAGAAGCAAAATAATTAAGTATAAAATACTGAAACAATTGCAAATAAATTAATGGCAATTTTAATCGTATTTATTAAAAGAATAACAATTATACCAATAACAATTTCTAGTTTATTATTTGTTCAAATAATCATTAGAAGGTACAAATCATTGTTATACAACTGGTTTTACAATTTTTACTTTCTTAAATTACAATTCGATATCAGATATTTTGTATTAAAAGAGAAATTAAATAGAAGCAAAATAATTAAGTATAAAGTACTGAAACTATCACAAATAAATTAATGACAATTTTAGTCGTATTTATTAAAAGAATAACAATTTCCACTTTATTATTTGTTCAAATAATCATTAGAAGGTACAAATCATTGTTATACAACTGGTTTTACAATTTTTACTTTCTTAAATTACAATTCGATATCAGATATTTTGTATTAAAAGAGAAATTAATTTCATTTCAATATTTGATCAGCTTCCTTATAATGTCACATTATACTATCGCAAAATGATAGATTCCCATTTGAATATGAATCAAAAGTCGTGGCGTAAATAATGATCTAATATATAACTCCGTTAAATTGACGAAGTATCGTATTAAACCGTAATTACACCTGTATACCTCAACGTCACTCATGAATCATAGTATTCAGCTAATTAAACAACAAACTTTTGATTAATAGCTTACCGTTACCCTCGTGTTTGTTTCTTATTTAAAAAGTACACAAGAAGCAGGTACTAACGCAAGAATTGCCACACAAGTAGCATACATATTTTGAATCACGCAATATGGCGGTTAGACGCGCACGAGCAACAAATTTAGTTATCATTACACGGATTGTCATCTCATAATACGATGATGTCTCGTTTCTGTCAAGGACGATGTATCGCCGTTCGCAACGAGCGCTATAAATCTCCATTCTCCTCACGCATACGTGATCACGTTTCAATCGATAAGTTTGTTCACATTTTCTTAAACTGAAAAAGGCACGATTATTACTATAATAGTTCGTGTTAAATTAATTTAATAATAGTAATAATAAGAATAATGGCAATAAAAATAATAGCAATACTTATCTTGTATATATATCTATGTTAAGAGATACAATTATAACGATAAAATATAAAGAAAAAAAAAACAAGAGAAAGATGAAGATATAAAAATTAAAATGCAGAGTGTATGGTAGCAGGAAGAAATAAATTATATCATTTATTATTTCAATTATTAGAATTATACTATATCGTAGAATTATAATATATTCGAATAGATTTGGTAACATGTTATCTGTTTCTCATAACTTAGATGATAAAGCGCTGATATAAAAATGGCAATAATAAATGTTATTTACAAACGTGAGATTAAACGTAAATATATCTAATAGAAATAAATGGTGAAACAGTAGCTGGATGTTATATGCGTTTTATAACAGCCTGCTTATGAAATGCGATATGGTTGTTTTCTTAATGCTATGAGACACGGTGTAACTATAGTATTCTCGAAATTGGTTGCATAATAGTGGAACAGGTAGTTTTGGATGTTAGGTGCTAATAGATCGTACAGATATAAAGATGATTCAGATGAGAGAATACAGAGTTGACGCGTACACGTTCGTAATTTCGCGATATAAGTAATGACGTATTATATGATATTAACATCTTTATTTTACTACACGACGATGACCAATAAGTAGTTTTTAAACATAAAGTTTTGCATCAGTCATCAGTGATCATTATAACGATGACTGTATTAAACATACATACATATATACATGTAAATATATTTTATTCGTTTTAAATTAGCTTAAATTAAATTAAATTAAATTATTAAACTAGATTTTAGATCTTTCCATGACACGATTAAAGTTAATGTTGTTCTAAATGGTTTGGACATCTATTTTCTTAAGTTCCCATCAATTTGCTCGTTGAGTCCTGACCTACACTTAACCAAACTAACCTCGATATGTAAACTTTGACACTTCATTGATTTAACTATCTCGCTATATTTCTTTCGCTAACTGTATTAATAAACCTTCTGCGGGTATGTAAAATAGAATTCAAGCCGGACCGTGTCGTGCGATATATATAGCCATGCATAGCAGCGTGGTATTTCTCGATAAATATCGGAACATAAGGAAACCGTACGCTTCGGGTATTTAGGTTGGTCAAGTGTTACATAATTCTTCTATCATGGGTTAACTATATTACACGAACGAAACGTCTGCGCATTCTTGTGCAATTTAACGTACTCTTGCGCAGGATGCGCAGTGGTCTAACGCGCAGTTTGTTTATACGCGACTTAACCCTAAAACAAGTAACAAGTAAAAGTACGTGAAAATAGCGACATAAAGAACTTTGTGGTTATTAATACTAATTCTTAACTTTTATGTATAACGAATATGTATTTCCATACAAGAAGTAACAAGTAAAAGTGCATGAAAAAAGTACGTCAAAATAGCGATATAAAGAGTTTTGTGGTTATTAAAACTAATTCTTAACTTTTATGTGTAACGAATATGTATTTCCATACAAGAAGTAACAAGTAAAAGTGCATGAAAAACGTACGTCAAAATAGCGATATAAAGAGTTTTTTTGTTATTAATACTAATTCTTAACTTTTATGTGTAACGAATATGTATTTCCATACAAGAAGTAACAAGTGAAAGTGCATGAAAAACGTACGTCAAAATAGCGATATAAAGAGTTCTGTGGTTATTAAAACTAATTCTTAACTTTTATGTATAATGAATATGTATTTCCATACAAGAAGTAACAAGTAAAAGTGCATGAAAAAAGTACGTCAAAATAGCGATATAAAGAGTTTTTTGGTTATTAAAACAAATTCATAACTTTTATGTATAACGAATACGTATCTATGTATTTCCATACGAGAATATCTGTTATATTATATAGAGAACAAGCGATGATTAAAATTTAATCGTTTTATGATTCCAGTAAGCATGTCAGTCCTGTCGTTTTTCCTGTTTGGTAAACCGTACAAACGTGGATTCTTCTGCAATGACGAGTCGTTATATTACCCGTTCCACACGTCAACGGTAACCAGTGAGATGCTCTACGTTGTTGGTCTTTTGCTTCCTATATGTACGGTGAGTCACCTGCTGCGATTCTTGATTTCTACGTTCCAAAAAGAAGCGTCAGACGATACCTCGTCGACGCCGTGATCGTTCTTCACGTTTTTTGCGGTGGGCTGTTTTATACGAGGTGTTTCTTAAATATGCGAGGAATACCGAGTGCCTGAGAGATGCTGAAAAGATGAATTTAAGGCTTGAAAGCGATATATTTAATACGTGAGCAATACTGCAAATAGCTGACTGTCAAGCCGATTTAATAAGAACTTTTTGCTACACGTATATCCAATTTTTATTCGAATTTTTAACGTTCTTAATATTACGATTTTGAAAGCTTTCAAAAATATATTTAATAATAGTAATAATAAAAAGAATATTAAAAAAAAGTATCGAAAGATAATGAAATTATATTCGGATATAAATATTGTTTCTTATTTTCTATTTTTATTTTTATTGTTTTAAATGTGAATTTTAGAATGCAAGTAATTAAACGTAGTACAATAGTAATTTTAAATACGGTTTTAGATTATTATTTTTGAAGCTCATGTTTATTTTTATAGCATTACTTACGTATTAAAAAATGCTTTATATCTTTTTGTATTATACGTTTTATAATTTTTCATATTTAAGTGGTAATTCATTATATTTTGATATTTCTTGATGAAATAATGATCTTTTCTCTTTCAAGGCCCCTTCGTAATATCCATTTATTAATTCATTTTCTCACTACTGTGTTTTATATCTTATCGACAATACAAGAACTCATTGTAGGAGGAACGTAATCGAATACTCATTATTTGAATCAATAAGAAGGAATGTCTATTGAAGTAAATGGCTTTTCGGTCAATAGATTTTTTTATTTCGCGACGAAATATTTTTAAGTAATATTCGATAGACAGAAAAAAGTTCCTTATATTCTCGATGTTAGTGGTTTTATCATCTATTTGTGTGTGTAGATAACAGTATTTGCCATTTATAAGCTTGGACTAAAAAATGCCTATTTACTAGATTTAAATTTATATCTTAAAACGATTAAATTATATAAAATTTTCAACGTTATAATTTATCGATATTTCATAACATAAAGAGTAATTTACGTAATTTAATATATTTCGCAATAAATACAGTGTTTTTTACTTAATTATTTCCCGCTAATTTTATGGAATATAATATTCAAAGAAATATTTAAAAATTTTATACGTGTAAATTTGTTTGATTTTTTCATGCTCCTGTATTCTGTTTCTTTTTTACAATCTTTTTTGCTGAAATTCAAGTCAAAATTCAGGTGAAAAAAACATTGAATGTTCGTGACTCTTTTTTTATTTTATCTGTTTGTATTTAGTATCGCTATGTAAACATTTTACTGAATTTTATGAAACCGCGTTTCACGATTCGTGAGTCATCGAAGAAGATCAATATTTAATGTTCCATTTAACGTTACCGATAAATTTTTCCAACAGCACCTATTATAAACAATTTTTTTAACCGTGTGTGCTCATTTTTATATTTGCAAATAATACGTCGAGTGTGGTGTATCAACATTTATTTTATCAGATTTGTGTTGAGTATTATACAGTTAGAGAAGCGTGAAGCATTTCCATTCTGGAACGAAATACGTAATTCAAGGTCACGGAAGGAAAAATGTTCAGATAGTAAAATATTCAGATAACAGAACATGCGGATAATAGGAGCACTCGAATAATGTGTGCCTGATAATAGGGGTTCCACTGTCTTCCCATTATCAATGGTATTGGGTGATGATAATGGTACCGGATGATAATTTATTCACTGATAACTTTTCCTACGATCGCGATATTTTTTGATAATTTTTCCGATCGTTTATATAAGACTGAGTGTAAATAAAATTAATGGCACGTGTAGTTAGAAAAATTGTTTCTTTGTTTTAGTAGAAAGTTATCAATTGCATGTAATACCTCATTTTTTTAAATTATATCGTTTCTGAGGATTTGTTAATGTTATTATATTATTTCTATATTAATTTATTTTGTATTCAAGTATTTATAAAATATTATAAAAGCAAGGTAAATTATAAAATCCGAGATTAATAGTTTTTTTTTGCCGGTTAATTGGGTTTTTTGAAATATTATTAAAAAATTCTTATCGAATAAACTGTTGCTTAAAATTATTGAAGTATTGTTTAAGTTGATTCTGAAAAATATGTTGTTAAACTTGCTATAATTATGTTTAGTGCGAAAATATTAGTTTTTCATTTAAACGTTGAAATATTGAAATATTTTATAATTGAAAATGAATTATAAATGTAGTTTACTAAAACTAAAGAAATATTTTGAGTTAATCTAAAAAAGGAATATTAGAAAATGAAACATAATCGTCTGTGACCTCTGGTTCGTTTATAAGAGAAAATGATTATAATTCTGTAAAGTTCTTCTCTTTAATCTGAAATTTAGAAACATATAGTTGTTAGAAAGAGACTTTTTACTTTCTGTATTGCAATATTATTATGTTAATAAGTAAGGACTATATATTATTTTCATAATATAAGAATGAATAAATTAGAATAATACAATATAAATATATAAAAAAATAAAAGCATAATATAATAAAATAAAATTAATGAAGTATTATAGGTAAGTATATGGATGTTTAACTTCTATGTTAGTTCTTACATGATATTAAAAGATATCTTACAGCTTAAACCTTTTCAGATAACGTTACATCTTCATATTTTTCTTAAGAAACAACAAAGTACTTCAATTACTGTCCAAATAATTGCATGATTTTATATAAAGAAGTAATTTTATTCTGAAATCTCTGAAGTATATTACAGTGGCATCACATTAAATGACACAATTTATGATTTCGTTTTATACAATTTTTCGTTACCCTGAAACACGTTAAAGTTGTGTCCAATTTTCTATATAAAAAAAACCAAGAAGTATTCTGTTTTTTTTTTATAAGATATCTTTAAAGAATATAGTATCTATAAGGGAGTGAATAAAGGAGATAAAATGAAATAAAAGTGTCATATTATTATGGTACTGAAAACGTATGTCTAAAATTTATTATTTGAAATGTTAAACGAAAATAGAAATAATGACATCATAAATTGAAAATGTCAAAGGGAATCATAAATTAATTAATTTATTGTGGTATAAAATCTTTTTTTATCTGACTTTAGGAGATCATTTTTTTTTTAGAACCATTCTGCTTATCGTGGATCACACGAATTTTCTGTATGTTTTCTCTGTCTTTCAATAAGTAATATTTAATTATTAATCAGATATATCGTACAATTTGTTTGCTTAAATTTCTTTTGTTACTATTTGTAGATAGAAAAATAAGTTCCAATGTAATATGTAATTGATATTTATACATACTATTGATATGAACAATTGTATTGAGTATATTATAAAAATATTAGATATAGTAAATAAATGTATTAAAGGAAGAATTATGAAAATCTTACAATTCAGTTTTCTTATGTTTAAATATAACAAAAATAGTTAATGAATATTATATGTATATAGTATATGTGTAATGTTTAGGTTTTTCTTCGATCAGTTAAAAGAAATTTCATACATAAATTTCCTATTTTTGAAACGTATTTTTAAACTAACTATAATCCACTTTGAATGAATCACGAGAGATGAAGGAAGACTTATTTTTGAATATTCAGAAGAGAAAGAATATCACTCTCAATCAGGATTAGGATTAACAATCTTCACATATTTTTAGAAATGCCATAGTTTGAGTTATATTTGTGTTATGTTTGGCTTAAGCATGGCTTAGGTATGGCTTAAGCTGGGATTATTCAAAGATAGCATTATTGTCTGTTTGGTGGAAGTAGAAACGTATATATTATTAAAAAGTTTTGTTCAATAAACGGACAGTTAATAATGGTAGATATTGCTTATAATTACATCACTTAATTGTATTAATAGAAAAAAAATATATCGTTACTAATATCTAATTAGAGTATTGCTATACATTATTATAATTATTATAATTTAGATTCGGTTTCACAATATTCGAAATTATTAAAATATGCAACGAATCATGTTTCATCTAATTTTCAATTTTTCAAAAATTTCTAAAATTATCTTTATAAGAAATTATTGAAGAGAATGTATATAGGTTACTCAATATCATTATGGCATATAAAACAATATAAAATATTTGTATTCAGATAGACTTTATGTGTTAATTTATGCAAATGCATATCTTCATAGAAAATTTGTAATATAGTAGAATTGGAATAGAGATTTGTTTTATCTTAGGAATATTTATTTATTTTATGTATTTCATATATATATTTAGATGTGTGTGTGTGTTTGTGTGCGTGATATAAAAGTTTATTATATATTTCATATACATTTGTTACGTTTATTTCATAAACTTATATACTATTTATCGGCTGCAATTACCAATTATTAGATAACTTTAATCAAAATTCAGTGAAAATAACAAAAATGATCAGGGAAAGAATTAAAAAAAAAAACGGTATTGCAAAGAAGACGGGAGTTTCGATTATTTATAGATACAACAGAAATATATTTTCCATATAAATGTCAGAAAAGCCTATCTACGCTTTATAAATATTTAAATTAAAAATCAGTATCGAAGTAATAAAGACAACACTATTATAATATATTTCCAATATACTTATTACACGTCTCACATATACCGTACACATATCGATATATTTTTGCATATGTCCATTCATTATATCGTCACATGTTACATACTCCATTTACATATTTTGACATACATTAAGTCCATAAACATTTCATGTTTACCACCGACACTCGACTCTCTTTTGAAGAAACACGAACTCGCTGGCTCGACTACTTGCATGCAGAGGAGATCACACGCACAGCCACATCGAAATTTAAAGACAGCCCGTGCACAAAAAGCCTGTCCCTGTCGTCTCTCCCAGGCGTACACAGATTTGTGACGCTCCTCGAACGACATCTAGTAGCTGAAACGTCGGCAAGTGGTAGTCTCGTGAGGAAATAAAAAAAACTTCCTATCTTTTTATCTAATTTCCTCACGACACCGGCGCACAGCTGTTCTTTATCTGCTTCTTGCTCGCCCCTGCTATATACAAGCCCCACGTCGATCTAATATATCGCTAGATATTTTCGAAGTGCCTTTCAGCTCCTGTCGACGCGGCATCAGTCGGACGAAAGAGACGGAGAGAGATAGAGATAGATAGAAAGAGAGAAAGAGATAGATAGAGTGAGACAGAGACAAAGAGGGCGCCACGGGAAAGGAGAAAGAAAGAGCAAGAAGGTGCAAGATCCAATAAGGATGTCCGCACATGTGGGATGCAACGACGAAAGAAGAGCATTCGTTAAGTTTCGGTGGTCGTGGGAATCGATTTACGGTATCTGGAAGTGGTGCACGTGCACACTGATGTATTTTTGCCGAGCGGCGCGAGGGCAGAAGAGACTGCATCCTCTATTTGCATCCTTGGAAACTGCACTCCGCCAGGCTCGGGCAACCAAGGGGTCGTTAGCCACTAAAGGAAACTGAACAGATGCATGTGTGTCCGGGGGCCTCTTCGTTGCTTCGTGGAATATTTTCATATTTCCTCCACACGTGTCCCTATACATAGGACTCCGTGGAAAATCGTTCGAATTCCATAGATAGTTTCACGGTATTTATAGATCTTGCACGATATGTCTTACGACATTGGCTATCTTCAGCGGAGCACCGAGATATCCGTAAACGAGGCGATTGAAGGTATCGGAACCGGATACTTGGCATTTTTCTTTCAGAATGGCGTCGGACTGTCGCGTTGGCTACTCTGTAAAATTTCGAATCACTATGAATTTTAACCTTTTATACTCGAGAGCCGACTCTCAGTCGCCATTTAATCGATATTAATTGATATATCAAATTTTAAATTACTCACCGATGCGTGGAATGTCGAGACAAAATAATTCCATCTATTAATTTTCATAGGATTTCTTATTTGCCGTTTTAAAAGTATCGTTAACTTTATGGTGGAAGATTTTCGAATTACTTTTTTTCTGTAACGAAGAAATCATCGAATGCAAAGGGTTAATCGCGTTTCAGCTTTTCCTTCTTCTTTATCTTTTTCGTCTCTTCAATTGAATTTACACTTTCTTCTAGCTTTTTATTCGTTTCTTTGGTAATATTCGTTTTAATGGTATTCGAGGGAGATAACATGTTCCCTGTATTCTAGCAGAGAATATGTCCAGGTTTTTTTAGAGAAATATTATTTTATATTATTTTTATTTTGAATTTTAATTTTATAATATTATTTTATTAAATATGATTTTTTTTTTAATTTTATTTTTGCAAATATTATTTTCTTTATTAAAACTTTACTATATTTTCAAAACCGTTTTCCTTTCTTTCTTTCGAAAGGATATTGGAACTTGTTAATCTTTGGTGTTTATTTAATTATAAAAGAGGAGAAAGTTAATTTAGTATTATTGAAGCAAGTAAAATAATAGTACCAGATATATATTTTATTTTTTCAATCACTTTCGGTAAAGTTAATATTGACTTTCATTCGGATAGAAATTTGATTATATTAATTTATCTATTTTCATCGTGTATCTTGTATTTAGGTGTGGATTAGAGATTGAATTTTAGTGTTTTCCTCTGCATTTTATTTAATTTTAAATAATAGCAATTATTAAATAATACTAATCGATTTTTATTTTTTTAATATAGTTCTGTTAAATTCAATGAGTTGTATGCAAAATTATATTTCACGCACATAATTTTTAGTTTTCTATAAGAACATTCCTTTTTTGTGGATCATGAACGTTTAGTTTTATTTTAAGGCCATGTGACATTGTAGTCATCGTTTGATTTATCAAAACGTAAAATGTTGAATAATAAACGGTTAAGGGAATCCATAATCAATCTCTGTCCTCGTGGGAAAGTTCTGACAAGACTGTTGCTCTTAAATTCAAAGATTTCAATTTTAATCAAATTTTGATCGAGTAATTTAACAGTATTAAATATATTGTATATACAATATCTTCATAAATCGTTTAACAAAATGTGACACAAAGAGTAAGACAATATTCAAAAGCTAATGTATAATAATTTCTTTTACTCTAAGCATAAATATTATTCCTTAAATTTCTCCATTTATAATTAGCGTATTTAGCAATTTATCAGTAACTACCATAACAAAATTTGATCGATATTGCTTTTTAAATTCTGACAGAAGAATATGTTAAAACGAAAATAAAAATTCACTTTATAATAATAAAATTACATTTATCGATGAATTTGAATAAAATATTCGGAGAAATAGATACGAAAAATCAAGCAAGAAGCAAGAAAATTGATGAAATTTTCCAAAGACAAGAAAAAATACCATTTAAATTTTTCCAGTTACAGATTTTCTTAATAATACCAGTGAAACGATAAGGTATTCGAATTTGGAAAATTTACAGTTACAATTTTAGCATTATCGATGTCATATATTCTCTTTACAAAATACACGCTTTTGTTCAACCTTCTAATCTACAAATCGCAAGGGCAGTTGCAAACAAATCGAACGTTATATATCACAAACCACTCGAGATTACAAACCGCTATTTCCAACTACTATAAGCGAAGCGCCTACGGAGTTCCTTGGAAAACAAAACCACGACCAAACTCACCGACCTATCCCAACCATGACGTACGCTGAAACAACAATCAAGCGTCTGAAACACACGAAGCATCACTCCGTACCCTTTACTTACTCCTAACCTCTGATATCTTCTCCATCTGGCTCACTGCGCAGACTCCGTGCCGTCGATATCGCGATAGGCGTCCTACCATCGCCGCACAAACCTCTTCTTATTCGCGTTTCCATGGAACACGAACGCATTCTCTGTCAGCCAGCGAAGGATACCGCGATCGTCTTCCACGATATCGTTCCGGATGCATGCACGTGTCTGCAAATTTCCGTTTCGTAGGCCGCGTACAGGCCAACGCGATTCGAAACGTGTCAGGGCCTATTTTGCTTTCGCTCTGTGGCCCGTGGCACACACGATGTTCGAATTAACGCTGTCACCGCGGGCCAAGGAGCTTCGCGTTCTCCCCTCCACTTCTCCCTAACATACGGTCTAGCTATCCCCGTACCCCGCATGCGCGAATTCTCATCAGAGTGAAACCGTGTGGCGCGCTTGCCTCTTCTCATCCAGTCAACCTTTCGGAGAGGTAATCGCGCTGCAAAGGGATTCTGTAATAACGTAATGAGAAAGATTAAAGGGTGTCATGTTACTTTGCTCCCTTTGCTCGTTCACCGTTCCCCGAGACGATAGGCACTCGTATAGGGGAACCGGCGGGAAAAACAAATAGGAGGATTCGTAATGGAACGATGTACGGCCCCGCCTGCGTCGTATTTTTGGACGGATATCTGGTGTCCCGTGTTCACGCGGTTATATACTCGGGGCTGGTTAATTGGATAATCAAACGGGCTACTTTGAGACAGTTACATTTTCGGCGGTAAATTTCGTCCGCGTAATTGGATTCCGCGTATAGGCGCTACGGGGATCGGGCCACTATTCTTGGTTTGATTAAAGAGTCACCATTTACGCGGGCTGTCGTACTTGCTCGAGCGTAAGTGGTCTTTTAGGGTACGGAGCCGGGAGGGGGTGACGTTCGAGTGACGGCCGCGATAATTTTGTTTGAGCGATGAACCACGAATAAATTCCTAGTCGTTAAGGATTAATGAGTTTTTGATGCGACGAATGACTGTTTGAGGAAAAATTTAGACGGATATTGGTTACCCGTTAATTTTCTATTTGCCATTTTTACTACTGCCATAGATATTTACTAATGAGAAATTATGTTGATTTTATATACACAGATGGAAAAATATTACGGTGTGAATTACGATAATTGAAAAATGTTACATACATACTTATATAGTTTTATATATAGATAGAAAAAAATTAGAATATTAATTACAACATTTGGAATGTTTAAAAAAGAATGTTTACGTTTTCAGTGTTAAACGAGAAAAATATTTTTATATCTTTACTTTTGACATACGTGTATTAACAAATATAATTGTATACGTACATTATTAAACGAGGAAACTATTTTATGTCTTATTTTTATTTTACATTTAAAGACATAAAAATGTTTTCGTTAATTTTGGATACTAATGTTTCTTCTTTTTTAATTATTCTGTAGAAATCTCTTTAAGTATTTTTATGTCTTCGATAATATCTAATTTCTCTATGTAATTCTTCACCCAGGAATGTATCATTGTATCATTGTAATTCTTTATCTTTTTATGCTTTTAAATATTGTTTATATAGGCACTTGGTATTTTTCTTTATCCTACTAGGAAAAGTAATTTTAGCTAATTACTCATAATCTAAATGACATTATATTAGATTTTTGTATTTTTTCTAGCCTCCTTTATTTAATATAATTAAATAATATTTTATTGTGTATTTAGTATTCCATTAATTTTCAAGTTTTCTCTTGTTTCTTCAATGAGATTTTATTATATCACTAATTTACAGAATAATTCAAGGAACCAATTTATTATTAAAAATAATAGTATAGTTCTATTTAGAAAAGAAAAAGAGAAAGTGCTCGAACAACTTTCAAATATTTCAAATTGCATAAATTCTAACTCCGCATTTTAGATTCTTAGATAAAAATTGTAATAAAATTATATAAATTAGGATAGACGTAATAATACATTAAAAATTGCAAACTAGATCTCTATCGTCACTGTAATCATAATTCCAACAACTTTCAGACTAGCCACTAAGAAAAGTCCCCCAAGCGGTGCGCACCTGTATTTAAATGAGCTTTTGTGCAATGATAGAGTTTGATATATCAAAGTCAATGATCTCCAATTTTCAGTGCGTTTATTTTAAGTTAATGAGACAGTGATTTTCAGCCAATGTGCCTGCAGACACTAGTGCACCGTAATAATTTTTAGGTGCGCTGCAAGAATTTTTAAAACGTGCCATACCTAACTATTTAGTCGAGGATATCGATCTCCTTCCTGTGGATAGTCAAATAAGAAGATAATGACATATAATACAATAACAGCTACCTAGAGTAAATCAAAATTATACCTACCTTTTCTCGCTATCAGCACAAAATATATACTGCATTTTTGGTATGCTTGAAAATGTCAGTAATTAGTTTATGTATGCAGAGAGGTCGAAAATCACCGATTTAAGTTACCCAACGTTTTTCAAATATTTCAAAATCACTGATATGAAATATTCAACATTTCTTAAATATTCGTAAATCATTCACCTAAGATACTCGACATTTTTTAAATATTCGAAAATCCCTGATACGATATATTCAGCATTTTTAAACATTTAAAAATCACTGATACGAGATATTCAACATTCGAAAATTAGCGATATCAGATATTGAATATTTTTTAAAATATTCGAAAATTCCTGACACGAGATATTCAACATCTTTTAGATATTCAAATATCGCCGATACTAGGTATTGAATATTTTTCATAATATTCGCAAACGACTGACACGAGATACTCGACATTTTTTAAATTCACGAAAATTACAAAATACAAGGCATTCGATATTTCTTAAATACTCAACGGAATAAAGGATGCATAGATAAATCGGTTACTTGCCAAATTAACTTTACATTACAAAATGTAGAAACTTATTTTTAATCTGAAAATTTGAGCACCGATACTATTATTTTAAATCTGGAAACTTAAGCATGGATACTATTATTTTAAATACGAAAATTTAAGTATAAATACTATTTTTTTAAATCTGAAAACTTAAGCACCGATACTATTATTTTAAATCTGAAAACTTAAGCACCGATACTATTATTTTAAATATGAAAACTTAAGTATAAATACTATTATTTTAAATCTGAAAACGTAAAGACCGATACTATTATTTTAAATGTAAAAAACTTAAGTATCGATACTATTATTCTAAATCTGGAAACTTAAGCGCCGATACTATTATTTTAAATCTGGAAATGTATGCACCGATGCTATATTTTAAATATGAAAACTTAAGTATAAATACTATTATTTTAAATCTGAAAACTTAAGTATAAATACTATTATTTTAAATCTGAAAACTTAAGCACCGATACTATTATTTTAAATATGAAAACTTAAGTATAAATACTATTATTTTAAATCTGAAAACTTAAGCACCGATACTATTATTTTAAATATGAAAACTTAAGCATAAATACTATTATTTTAAATCTGAAAACTTAAGCACCGATACTATTATTTTAAATCTGAAAACTTAAGCACCGATACTATTATTTTAAATGTAAAAAACTTAAGCATGGATACTATTATTTTAAATATGAAAACTTAAGTATGAATACTATTATTTTAAATCTGAAAACTTAAGCACCGATACTATATTTTAAATCTGAAGACTTAAGGACCGATGCTATTATTTAAAATATGAAAACTTAAGCCACGATACTATTATTTTAAATGTAAAAACTTAAGCACCGATGCTATTATTTAAAATATGAAAACTTAAGCTCGGGTACTATTATTTTAAATCTGAAAACTTAACTTATTAACCGATACTATAGCACCGATACTACTTATTTTTATTAAAAATTTCGCGTTCAACTTTATTATCTTAATCTCTCGTCTTCGCGAATTTTCTTCCAATATACAAATACTCATTTTCGCGATGTCTCGTGTTCTTCAACTTTTTCTTCTACCTTTTTCCTATTTACCGGTCATTTCGACCGTGGTAGGTTTAGTGTTAATTCTAAAACCTGCTATGATAACTCGAGATTTATTCGAGTTTCTCCTCTGACTTCTATAAAAACCATGAAAACGCGGTTGACATTTTTGCCTCGCGATTTTCACACGCATCAACCCCGATGCTGACGATCGCCACATGATCTAAGTGACTCGTTATCATGCATCCGTTAACGTGTTAATAACATCGTTCACCTGAGTTCTTGTGTCTCGCTGCTTCCTTTTCCTGTCTGATAAGACAGCTCGTTCATCTCGTGCTTATTCTTTTCTGATTCGTCTGGTTGGTCGAGCGCGATCGTAGATAAGGCGAAAGAAATATCTAGATGGGCATATACCTGTCAAACTGTCTGCGAATGACAAGTTATATGCATGGGCTGACGGGATGATATTGATGAGATGAATGACATGGTACTTAGTGACATGGTACTTAGTATGCACTAGTAGATACGCTACGTATAGGGTGGATTGGTAACTCCAGCCACTGAAATATCTATTGGAATTATTTAGATGGAAGCAAGAAACAAACTTGATGTATCGGAATTGAATATACAGACAGCCCTCCTATAACACGGCATCTTATAACACGGTTTCGCTCTAACACCATAGAATAAATCGCTGAAACCTTCGTATAACACTGTAACCTGTAACACGATTTCGCTTTAACGCGATAAAAGAATTACGAAAACCTTTGTACAGTACCTTTGTACTTCTACAGCACTAGATAATACAATCTTTGTTTAACATATTTTAAAACCAAATTACCTTAACACTAGATTTACAGGACTTGGCGATTTTTTAGTTACAGAAGAGTAGAAATTTACAGATTTTCTGGTATAAAACTAAGAATATTTTTTGTGTGGTAAATAAAGAACCGTGTAATAATTAACACGTAGAATTATTTGATTTCGATATTTCGCATATTATTATATTATCTTAAATTTGATATGTTAATTAATATAGGTCTTTAAAAATAACCGACAGTCACCATTCGAGTGTAAAGGGTTAATAGATTTAATGAACTTATATTAAATTTGCTAATATCGTAATTGTTTTTAAATTAAACTCATTGTCTTATTTTTCCAGAAAATACGTAGTTTTCTTTACCCGTAAATCTGACAGGTCTCCATAAAGATAGGTATTCAAAAGCGTCCGTAAATCTAGTATTAAAATAACGAACTATAGTGGCTTTATACGAAAATGTATAAACGAATTATCAAATGTATTAAAACTAGTGTAGAAATCTAAATAAAGAAAAAGGTTCCAAAAGTGATGTCGTTCAACCGAAACGATATTAACCCATTTGCATCCTATAGAAATCTGAAAAAGAGGCCCATATCACTGAAAAATTTTTATTTTATATTTAGGTGTGAAATTGTATAGAAGTAAAAAGAAGAAAATCATTTTTCAGTATTATTTGTTAGAAATTTTGTTCAGTGTGATAATATTCATATTTTATAATTTTCAATTTTATATTTAGGTGTGAAATTGTATAGAAGTAAAAAAAAGAAAATCATTTTTCAGTATTATTTGTTAGAAATTTTGTTCAGTGTGATAATATTTGAAATGTAGGATGCATATATGCACTTCACAATTTTCACACTAAATAGTTTCCTTTCTTTTCTTTCTTGTAAACAAACAACGCAACGCAGTTAAGCTTGTTTTGACGAAGTTGATGGTATGACCATTGGAAAATGTATCGGTGCTCGTCTCTGTGATATTATACTGTTAGAGAGTGTGCTTTTTATTGATTAACACTAGATTTACGGATAGGTTGCTGCAATTATACAATAATAACACATTTGGTTAACCCTTTGCACTCGGCGATTTTTTCGTTACAGAAAAATAGTAATTCGAAGATCCATAAAGTTAACGATATTTTGAAAACGGTAAATAAGAAATCCTATGAAAATAAAGACATGGAATTATTTTATCTCGACATTCCACGCATCGGTGGGTAATTTTAAATTTGATACATCGATTAATATCGATTTTTAGAATCTGATTAAATGGCGATTGAGAGTCGTCTCTCTCTATTAACCAGTTAACTGTGATTGACGAGTAAACTCGTCATGGAGTGATGCGTAAGAAGTAGTAACCATTGGCTATTTAAATTGTAATTATCGTGAAAAACAAAATACATTCACAAATTTCAAGATGTTTCGAATATTTCAAGGCTAGGTTGGAATAAAACGAACAAATAAAAAATATGACAAATTTTTCGCGACACATACAGATACGCGCAATCAAAAGTGGACGCCACAGCTAACTGGTTAAAACTGATAGTATTGTAATTGTTTTTAAATGAATCTTTTTTTTTTAAGGAAATACGTGATTTCCTTTACCTCTCGATTAGACAGATACACATCTATAAAAACACGATACAAAAAGCGTCTGTAAACCTAGTGTTAAATACTTGGATTCAATACAGAACGCAGCCGCGTGTATATGCGTTCCGATGATCGTGATCAGGAAAATTGAGCGCATATATACGCTTATGATGCAAATGGGTTAAGGTTTCGGAACGTAACCCCTTTTTTGTACTGGCTCTAGAACTCGTATAACACGGTTTCACGCAACACGGGATTTTCTAAGAATCTATCTACCGTGTTATTGAAAGGTTACTTGTATTTCGATTCACAATTAAATATTGGGTTGTCCGGAAAGTTCGTGCCGATTTTCGGTACGTAGCGTGCGAGACCTGCCTGAATATATCAAAATTATTGAAAACAAATGACACGTGTACATATTCTAAAAGAGATAACTTCAGCCATATTTGGAAAAAAGTTTGGTTACGATTCGTTAATTTTTATCAGTTTTGTACGCCTTAGAATATGGTGGTAAATAAAGTGCATTATAGGCATTTAATGCTTTTCTTTTTCCGAAAGGGCAAAAATGCCACACAAGCGGCAAATAAGATATGCACTGTTTATGGCGAGGATGCTGTAGCCGAAAGAACCGTGCGGAAGTGGTTTGCTCGGTTTAAAGCTGGAAATTTCGACCTTGAAGATCAAGAACGCCCAGGTAGGCCGTCCACCACAGACGAAGATACGATTAGAACAGAAATCGAGAATAGCCCATGCTCAACATTACGTCAATTAGCAGGAATGCTAAATAAATCAAAATCAACTATCCACGATCATACTGCGAAGCTTGGCTATGTAAACCGTCTTGATGTATGGGTTCCGCACGATTTAACGAAGAAAAATCTGTTGGACCGCGTCTCCATTTGCGACTTGCTTTACAAGCGCAACGAGGACACGCCATTTCTGAAGCAATTAGTGACGGGGGATGAAAAATGGATAATTTATAAAAATGTTCAGCGTAAAAGGTCCTGGAGAAAGCGTGATGAACCACCTTTAGTCACCACAAAAGCCGGTCTTCATTCGAAGAAGGTAATGCTCTGTATCTGGTGGAACTGGAAAGGAATCCTATATTACGAGCTTTTACCAAATAATGAAACAACAGATTCGGCAAAGTATTGCTCTCAATTAGATAAATTGAAGACATCAATTGAACAAAAACGTCCAGAAATTGCGAATCGGAAGGGCGTCGTGTTTCATCAGGACAATGCGCGACCTCATGTGTCTTTGAGAACCCGGCAAAAATTGTTGGAGTTTGGTTGGGATGTTTTACCCCATCCACCGTATTCGCCAGACCTTGCGCCTTTGGATTTCCACCTTTTCCGATCATTACAAAATTCCCTTAATGGACAAAATTTCAACTCTTTGGTCGAGATAAAAACCCATTTGGACAATTTTTTTGCCGAAAAACCTGAGAGGTTCTGTAAGGACGGAATTCTCAAGCTGCATGAAAGATGGAGAAAGGTTGTGGAACAGAATGGTACCTATATAACTTAATAAATGTATACCAATATTTAAATGAGCTGCGTTTTAATTTTCCGAAAAATCGGCACGAACTTTCCGGACAACCCAATATATACAAATTACACGTTCGCTCTGTTAGATAGCCGAAAGGAGAGTGAGTCATATCTTTGGTGATTTGTTGTCATAGAATCTGTGGCGTGATCTATGATGTGTATATTGTAAGAAACCAAGGCCGGGTTTTTCTTTCGCCTTGGCTTAAAGGAAGAATTCAAAAAAATGTAACTCATCAATAGATGTCGCGATTATACTACTGTTCCAACAATATCTCTTATGTCAGTTTTAGAGATATCCTCGGAGAAACGTTAATTAATGAAAATTTTAGAGAACAGGGGAAGCCGTGGTGATAATTTTTTCGTGACAGGGTTGACCATCGTGGTCAATCTCTCGCTGCGGAGGTCTAGTATCCTTAAAGGCTGATGACCCTCATCCCAATCGACGTTAATTTGTTAGATAAAGGGGCAAAATAACGACTTTCGTGTCGTAAGATATTTTCGAAATATTTCTTTGCAAACAAATTATATCGGGGATGAGGATATGGGTCTAATTCACTACAAGTATTTTTATTGAATGTAACGAATATTTATTGCAAGTACATGACGAAGAATATTACAGTGCTTTCTATGCATTATGTTTTATTCTACTTTATTCATACCATTTCTAAATAAACGAAAACAAAGGATAATCGTATAAATAAAATAAAGATTTTCATGTCGTAAGATATTTTCGAAATATTTCTTTGCAAATAAATTATCTCGAGGGGATGAGGATACTATAAGTATTTTTATTGAATGTAACGAATATTTATTGCAAATACACGACGAAGAATATTACAGTGCTTTCTATGCATTATGTTTTATTCTACTTTGTTCATACCATTTCTAAATAAACAAAAACAAAGGATAATCGTACAAATAAAATAAAGATTTTCATGTCGTAAGATATTTTCGAAATATTTCTTTGCAAATAAATTATATCGAGGGGATGAGGATACCATAAGTATTTTTATTGAATGTAACGAATATTTATTGCAAATACACGACGAACAATATTACAGTGCTTTTTATGCATTATGTTTTATTCTACTTTATTCATACCATTTCTAAATAAACAAAAACAAAGGATAATCGTACAAATAAAATAAAGATTTTCATGTCGTAAGATATTTTCGAAATATTTCTTTGCAAATAAATTATATCAAGGAGCTGAGGATACCATAAGTATTTTTATTGAATGTAACGAATATTTATTGCAAATATACGACGAAGAATATTGCAATGTTTGGTCTCCTTTGCTCGTACCATTTCTAAATAAACGAAAACAAAGGAAAATCCTACAAATAAAATAAGGACTTTCGTGTCATAAGATATTCCAGAAATATTTCTTTGCAAATAAATTATATCGAGGGCATGAGGATACCATAAGTATTTTTATTGACTGTAACGAATATTTATTGCAAGTACACGATGAAGAATGTTACAGTGCTTTCTGTACATTATGTTTTATTCTACTTTGTTCATATCATTTCTAAATAAACAAAAACAAAGGATAATCGTATAAATAAAATAAAGATTTTCATGTCGTAAGATATTTTCGAAATATTTCTTTGCAAATAAATTATATCGAGGGGATGAGGATACCATAAGTATTTTTATTGAATGTAACGAATATTTATTGCAAATATACGACGAAGAATATTGCAATGTTTGGTCTCCTTTGCTCGTACCATTTCTAAATAAACAAAAACAAAAGAAAATCCGACAGATATTGCGACTGTGCAACTTTTATGACTCTTGGATTGAGATTATTGTGAATTTGGTTTTAAAAGATGTGAATGTTAGTTAGCTAGTTAATTAGTAACAAACAAGTCTTTATAACAAAAGTTAGTTTACTAACAAACAGTTCTTCGTCGTGTAAAGATAAAATGAGCGAGAGAGCAAGAGATTGTGCGAGACAAATTTATATATTTTGTTACTGTTTATTATTCTTTGTTGGAATGTATAAAAATATTACATTAATCGCGACATTTGTCAAATTTATTATGTATTCGTACAATCAATAAATCTAATATATAATATAATAATCAAAGATAATAAACCAAATATTAAAGTCTAAATTGTCTAACTTCTTTTATACATTTTTAATTTTATATTTTTAATTTCTTTTATATATTTATCAATTAATTTACCTACAGTTAATCTCATAGAATGTGCTGCATATTTCAGTGCTGAGTGAATTTTCCATGTTGATAACGTATTACCTAACTAACATAATTCAATTATACATCTTTTAATAAAATAATAAATCGTCTTGAAATAACGAACGATGCACGTTATTCAGAGTATTCCATAGCACATGGAGGCTATTTTTACGATGTGGCCTATAGAAAATATTGAGAAAGATTCGTATAAACGCGTGTCCCATTTAAACTTGTTCTTGAGTTATAGCCACTTTTATGTTCGAATAATCGTTAACACGATTATTCAGGGTTGCTGACGTAAAGTTAGGCGTTTTTATGACTTATATTATAAGTTTGGAAGAAATATAAGAATACGAAAAGATAATGCGAAGATAGTTAGCCAAGTTCTTTCGATGTCAATGGTAGTTGGTGATTCATAATTCGTTTTGCGTGATATACAGTTGCAGTAGTGAAACGTCGCGCAATATATTTACTTTTATCACCGCCTTCGTTTATCAGATGTTAGATCGCGGAGTAATCGATTCGCGAAGAAAGTAGTCGTAAATTCGGATGGATAAATGGACTCCAGTTTTTATTAGACAGTAGTATCGATAGAGTATTTATAGGATAAATTATGGCTGAGGGAAAAGAACAGGCAACGTCCATTTACTGGACGTAGTAAATTTTAGACAGAGGTGAAGAATAAGAGTGATTTATAAGATTTAATCGAAAGGAATCATTGATAAAATTACGATTTTTACACAATCATCGTTAAATTTAAAAGAAAATGTTCAAAAAATGTAACGATTAAAAAATTCTAATTTTTTGATCAACTTAATATCGAATAAAAATAGAAACTTCAGACCATAATATAATTAAATTCATTGAATTTTATTCCTTTACCTTTGACTTTAAAATAATAAAAATTAATTTTGTCTATAAAGTTTGTAGCATTCTTAATATATTCTTCTATCTCTTCAGATGAGATAGAAAAATTAAGAAAGATATTTTTGTTTGGATCTTGCTGCAAACTTTCTGAAATTAACCGCGAGATTGATACGTTTAATATGCATGTAATTACTCTTGATTTTGGTTCAATGAGCGATAAGGTTATCTTGGTAAATTTGTTATAAAGTTATATGTCAGAATGTTATCTATATTTTTGGAAGTAATGACTTTTCAAAATTTATTATCTTAAGTGATATCAAATTTAACATCTCGCGGTTTGCGATTTCAGCGATCAATTTTTCAAGTGTAATCAAAATTCGATCATCAAGAAAATCAATACAGGTGTCACGAAATAAAGCATGCCAAGTGTCTTTTTTATCAATTCTCTCGATATATGACGTAATTTTTAAAAAATATTTTCCACTATTATGTAAATGAATATTCGTTGCAATATCATTTATAAAATATTTTCTTCGTACTTTGCGCAACACATATAACTCACGCATTTGTCAAATTAATTTATTTTAATTATTCCAAAAAAAATGTTTCTACATGAGAAGTATCGATCAAATGTTTTGAATCAAAATTAAAAATCAAATTAAAATTCAAAAACTGAAATTAATCACTTTGCTTGATAAATGATAAAAAATAATTTACAAATACTTGGAAATAGTGTTATTTTACAAAAGTAGTCGATTGAAAAAAAGGTTTATAAACGATTCATATGAGAAATTTAAATAATTTCGTAAAAGTAGTTAGAAACGATACGATTTAAGAAAAATGATCGATCGACAAAAAGATTTTGGCCATCGATGACACTTGAAATGAAAACATTTCTCACGATTGTCTCCGATCAGAGACACAATCGTTTCTTGTCCCCGGGCTAAATTGCCATTCGATCTGTCCACGAACTTGTATAGTGGCACTTGAAATAATAAGCGAGCCCTTGTTAGCAACGGATCCCTCCTCTAAGCTGAGCCGTTCACGAGAATTCCATCCGAAGTCGTTTGTTTGCGTCTTGGTCCGCGTGAAACCGTTTCATCGTGCCACGAATTTTCTACCTGTGGCTGCTGAGGAATCTGAGAAGGGTTCGTGGTTACACCCCTGGAGGCTGGTACGAGCGGAGCTTTGGTTCCCTTGTTCCTCGAGCTGAGAGAAAGGTAGACAGGCGGACGGGTCGACTGCTTTTACAGAGAAACTGATATTTTAATTCGCTCTGCTGGAGGAGCGTGATTCGTTCCTGGAAAAAGAGAATTCACCGGTTGGATTGATTGAAATGCGATTCTACCGACAGATAAGTTGATTAACATTTCCACGATTTTCTCCTTTTCTTAAACTTGCAACAGTTTTTTAGGTTTCGAAGAAATTCTTTTTAATTCTTCGAAAGACTTTATCACGTGTTGCAAAGTAAGATTTTTGAATGAGATTGATTAACATTTCCACAATTTTCTCCTTTCCGTAGACTTATAACATTTTTTTAGATTTCGAAGAAATTCTTTTTAATTCTTCGTAAGACTTTTTCACATGTTCCAAAGTAAGATTTTTGAATGAGATTGATTAACATTTCCACGATTTTCTCCTTTTCTTAAACTTGGAACATTTTTTTAAATTTCGAAGAAATTCTTGTTAATTCTTCGAAAGACTTTTTCGCATGTTCCAAAGTAAGATTTTTGAATGAGATTGATTAAAGTTTTCGCGATTTTCTGTCTTTAGATCTTTTACATCGTTTTAGGTTTTCAAGATTTTTTTTTAGATTGCTGAAAAATCTGTTTTAATTTTTTTAAAAGATTTTTCTACATCTTCCAGATTAAGATTCTTCTTTTTTAAATCTTTGGATGAGATTGTTCTTGTTTGATATATATTGGGATGTAAAACAGTATTTGGATATATTAAATAGATATATGAGTATATTAAAATAGATATAATAAGATACTATGAATAGGATAAATATTAAAATAAATTGGATTAATGTATTAGAGCAGCAACAATAATAGAAATGATTTAAATATTAAAATAAAATATTAAACCAAATTTACTGGATTATTAGAATGGAATAGATATAGTAGAATATTGCAATAAATACAAGATGCTTGGTAATTGATGGTATAATTGGATAGATAGCAATTCTATATGTAAAAATATGACGAAAAGGAAGAATAAAATTTTTTCGTTTGGGCTCTGTTTTCAAGGAAGTCGAGGTTGAGAATTCATAGAGTTGTTTAACTAGAATCTCAACGCTACGATTTTAATTGTTCATTGTATTCATATACATTCATAAATATTTCTAACACTTGTATAGAAATGATAGGATCCCAGAAAAAATATCCGAAAAATAGAATTGAAATTTAATTAAATTTATGGCCATTTATGAATTTTCTTCCTTTTCGATTTATGTTTGGATGTTGAACCATCTCCTGCCCACTGTATCATCAGTTATCAGACACCCTGTATAACAAAATATTAAATAAATATAATGAAATATTAGGAAAGATAATGAAATATTGAAATATTAATAAATATAATGAAATATTTTAATATTAAATATTTTAATATTAAATATTAAAATATTAATATTAGAATTATTAAATATTAAAATATTAAATATTAATATTAGAATTATTAAATATTAAAATATTAAATATTAATATTAGAATTATTAAATATTAAAATATTAAATATTAATATTAGAATTATTAAATATTAAAATATTAAATATTAATATTAGAATTATTAAATATTAAAATATTAAATATTAATATTAGAATTATTAAATATTAAAATATTAAATATTAATATTAGAATTATTAAATATTAAAGTATTAAATATTAAAATATTAAATATTAAAGTATTAAATATTAAAATATTAAATATTAAAATATTAAATATTAAAATATTAAATATTAAAATATTAAATATTAAAATATTAAAATACATATTAACATAATACAAGAATAAAGTGAATATTACAATAAATATAGTAAAATATTAAAAGTTTTTTAATATTCAACAATAAAGTTGAATTTCTTTTCAAGTGAAATATATATAGTAAATTAATTTTCTTTTTATTATTTCAGTTACAAAATTATTAGTAAAATTATCAGCGGTTAAACAGAGCAAAATGTCTCGTGTCATAAATCCCCTTTGTTGTAACAAGTGTTTACCTTACAGTTTAACTGTTTTCTTATCCTCATTTCTGCGCCTTTTATAACATTATTAAATACCGTGGAGCAATATTTGAACAAGTGGTCCTAATTTACTCGTTTAGTCTGAAGTAGATGCAAGAAAATGCAAGTACCCTTTGTTTTCAAACATTATCTGTTGCTGTTTTCCAAACCACATGGGATATTTAATATATCCAATAATCTAATAAAGTTGTATCTCTGAAGAAATTAAAAAAATTCATTTTTCGTAGCATCTGTCTATAATTGTTTCGAAAAAAAAAAAATGATTAAAAACGTATCGATATAATAAAATAGAAAAAATTATACAAAAATAAATTTTAATAAAACATTCGATATTTTTAACAGAAATTACTTATATTTTTACTTATATTTTATATGTTATTATATTTTTAAATTATTATTTCTGCATAATCCATAATATTTTGCAATATTGATCTCTATATATGTTCCTCTTTGCTATACATTTTTTGCATGCACAAATATGAAATTGCAATTTGAAATTGCAGTTCTAATTACATACTTGCGTGAATATTATTATTTAGACGAAACACACTGAAAAATGATATGGATATCGAATCAAACTACCCCATTTAGAATTTCGAAACATTCGAGTTTACATTCTGGTTCAGAAACGTAATTATTATTTTGTAATAGCCTATAAAATCCTTCCAGGTAGGTTTCTTATGGAAATGCCGCGTTACTAACCCAGTAATTAATTAAACGTCTCACATAAAATCGGCCAGGCATTAAAGTAAACAGCTGCTGGTAAGTATTATAATCAGGCAAGGACTTAGGATCGTGAGGAAATACGAGTATCATAACATCAAACCTGACTTTTAATGACGATTCGCGGTTTTATTCTATCGTGGCTCGAATTTTACTACAAGAAATTACAACGAATTGCAGAACCTCAATTATCCGGACTAACTGGAAGACACGAGTGTTCCGATAAGAGAACTATTCAATAATATTTTCTTTATTTTCATTTTTATATATTTCAAAATAAATTTTACAATTTTACTATTTTACGATTTCACAATTTTACAATTTTACAATTTCACAATTCTACAATTTTACAATTCTACAATTTTACAATTTTACAATTTTACAATTTTACAATTTTACAATTTTACAATTTTACAATTTTACAATTTTACAATTTTACAATTTTACAATTCTACAATTTTACAATTCTACAATTTTACAATTCTACAATTTGACAATTTTACAATTTCACAGTTTTACAGTTTCACAGTTTTACAATTTTACAATTTTACAATTTTACAATTTCACAGTTTTACAGTTTCACAGTTTTACAGTTTTACAGTTTCACAATTTTACAATTTTACAATTTTACTATTTTACTATTTTACAATTTTACTATTTTACAACTTTACAATTTTGATCGATATAATATAGTATGTATACAATAATAGCAACAACAAATGGATTTATTTCGATTATTCGAATTATTTCGATTTATTTCGAAAGCGGTGCAAGTCCATTTTCTTTGGTTTCGAGAAAATTGAATGTTAGCAGATCTGACAATTAAAAAATATAGGTTAATTATGTGAAGTCTGGGAATGTTTGTACTAATTTATCAATATGTAATTTGATTATATAAATTTCTTTTATGCGAATTTAACTAAAATAATATACAATTTCCAAGCTGCAAATGGATTTACACCACTTTCGTAATTAGTCAATTGTAAATATCATTTAATTTCAATTTTGAAATAACAAATATCACTTAAAATCTATCTCATATTAATCCAATTTTGTTTATAATTAATAACAAGAAATGAAATAGGATTAGCATTTTTTATTTTGAACGTTAATTATATTTATATATTGTTAAATTTAACGCAAGATATTGGTATTATTAATTATTTATGCTCTTCATGTGGCAGTGTTTTGAAATATCCAAATACACCATTTTCATAATCAATGATTACGCAATTTCTTTTACAGGCCAATTTTAAATTGAACAAAGCATTGGCATTTTTAAAGATATTAAATATTAACTAGTTATAAAGAAAAAGTTTACACTAAATTAAGCATAAATTACGCCATATCTCATTATTTTTTTAAAAGGACTTACACCACTTTTCAAATAAACGGTCTAAATAATAGGTTTAAATCTAATTTAGTTAAAAATTTATAGATGACAAAGTTCCGTATTTATTGAGTCATATAATTTATATTAGGAAACTAAAATCTATAAAGTTACACCCTTTTCTTGTCGTATACCATCTAATCCTCATTTTTAAAGCTTCAAATGCTTTGAAATATTGGGGTGCGTTTACAATTAGGACCGACGGGATTAACACCTTAAGCTGGGAAAGAATTTTTATAAGCTGTGTGGGGGATAATACTTCATGATACTCGTATACCATATGTTAAAAGATTCTCATCTCTCTAACCTGTGGTCCCTTTTTATGGATTTTTAATATACGATACTGTTGATATATGAACCTACCACTTGCCAAATCTGTTAACTCCCAAAAGCGAAAAATTATTAATAAAAAGTTAAATATTGATCAAGTAATTTGATAATAAAATCAAAAAGAAATTTAGAAAATGATATACGATTGATGGAATGTAAAGAAATATAATTAAAATCACTTTTAATTTATGTATTATAAAATATATAAAACAAGACTATAGATATTATTTATATTTAATTTCAGTCTTTTATCTTTCAATTTTTGCCGTTTTATCTTCTAATTTAAGTACTCGAACAATGAATCATTTCGAGGAAAATGCGTTAGAATCGATTTATTTATTTATTATAATTTATAATATTATATAATAATTTATTTATTTTTTTAGTGGAATGATATTTAATCTAAAAGTGATTAGAAGCATTTATTTTTGACAAACATTTGTCAACAAATATATATATTTATCGATAATACTACAGCGAAGTATTACAGCGAATTTTTGATTTTACATAACGAAATATATAATATAATATATAATAATACAATATACAATAATATACAATATACAATATAGTATACAATAACAGGCATACACATAGTACAATATAAAATACAGACACGATATACAATTTAATTTTTACAAAAAAAAAAATTGTTAAAAGAAACCACGAGGAAAGATAGCATAGTATAAATATTTTATATTTTATACATTTGCAAATTATGTCCTTTCTGCACTTTCTCGCGAGGTATATTTTTCGTCTCTTACTTGTTTATTGTTCTAAAGACTTTGCTTCATTAATTAATTATCACGCGATAGCATGCGGTGTGAAAAGATGTAAAGTGTAAACATAAATGTTTAAACTGAATTACTCAACATGATACACATGGTTGCTCGATCTATCTTTAATCGATATATCTGTAATATCGAAAGAATTCAAAAACATTATTCTTTTTTCGATGCATAAATTAATTATTTGCATAATAATATATATCTTTCTTTCCGATAATATTTTGTTTCCAAAATTTTTTTTCTGCAATCGAAATGCATAAATTTTTATTTAACAAATTAAGTTTAGCTTTCAACTATTTTCGATTTATTTTCGGAATTTATAAACTAATATATAAAATCATTTATGGTAATTTATAAACTGCTGAGATTAAAATTGGAAAAAAAATTGGGAGAAAAAGAAAGTATTATTCGTCGATCTTTAAATAAATATTTATTAACATTGTATAATTTTTTTTTAATTAAAAAAGATTGGTGATTAGATTTATATTGCAGTATTAGCGATGTTAAGATTGAAACTCTTTGAAAATTCTGAATAATTGAAGGAAATTCTCTTATGAAAGAGGAAAGAGAATTTCAACGCGGAAATTTCGAAAGCTAACTTTTCCTTAAGGATAAAAGCTCTCAAGGCAGGTGTCTTTAAAGAGTTAAGCTGAAGTTACAATACTGCATCACGAACGGAAAACATTTACTCCTGAAGGAAAACTTTCTAAGTTATATAACCTAACCCCATGACTAGAAACGGCAAACTACGGTACCAAAGTTTGACCATCAATTTTCTGAACCCTGTTCCTGCCTATCTGTGTTTTTCAAGGATTAACCCTGAGTTTCTACACATTTTATTGGCTTATTAACACTTTGCACTCGATGGTTTTCTCTAGTATGGGAAAACAGATATTCGATATTTTTCTGCTATAGAATTCAAATTTTTCATAATAATATAAAAGGGAATCGTGAATAAATGTTTTAATAATTCGTTGGTTATTATATTATTTTGTATTCGACATCGGTTATTAATTTTTATGGTGGTTTTCATGGTGACTAGTTATTTGATTTGCGATATGAAAATAATTATTAAAAGATTAAACGATTACCAAGTTGACGAATTAAAAAATGTAAAAGTGAGAAAATATGGAAATTAATTTTTCATGTGTTTTTAATGATTATTATGTCAGTGCAAAGATACAAAAAAATTATTTTATTTCGTATAGTTAATAGTTAGCCTATACGCGTTAATATGATGAAATTTTTTAAATTATATATAATATAATTATGATGTTTTAAAATTATCCTATTTTTATGATTAGCATTAGAAAAGATAGATCTATTATACTGTGACTATTAATCATATAGTATTGACATTATTAATATCATTAATGTAATTAATATCAATAATAATTAATAATTATAGCAATCGATAATAGTAACAGTCAGTAATATTAATATTGATTATATAAGTGAAGTTTAACTACGTATGCGACATTCGCCATAAACATTTATTGCTGATACGAGCTGTGGTGGCGCTAGTGAGTTAAATAGAAAACCATTTTGTGAAAGGGTTAATATATCTTTAATTATTAATATTACAATTAATACAAAACCCACATTCTTCCCTCTACTCATTTTTTTATTATATCAGACTACAAGCAACTTTATATCATAATAAAGTTATGTAACTTTGACCATCTTAAATATCTACGTTATTTTTACACATATAGAACAACCAGATGTACAAACATCCTATACTGGGACTCTAATAAACAAATTACAATATATTCAGAAAAATTGTAATTCATTTTTTATGTGTCAATTATTTCTAGAATTTTATTAGCAATTTTTATAATAAATTTTATAAATTTGGTTGAAATAATTTATTTTAAAAATCTGTTTAACTTCTGAAGAATTACAATATATTCATAAAAACTGTTATTAATTTTTTATATGTCAATTCTTTCTAGAATTTTATTAGCAATTTTTATAATAAATTTTATAAATTTGGTTGAAATAATTTATTTTAAAAATCTGTTTAACTTTTGAAGATTTACTATATATTCATAAAAACTGTTATTAATTTTTTATATATCAATTTATCTAGAATTTTATTAACAATTTTTATAATAAATTTTATAAATTTGGGTGAAATAATTTATTTTAAAAATCTGTCTAACTTTTGAAGAATTACAATATATTCATAAAAACTGTTATTAATTTTTTATATATCAATTTATCTAGAATTTTATTAACAATTTTTATAATAAATTTTATAAATTTGGTTGAAATAATTTATTTTAAAAATCTGTTTAACTTTTGAAGATTTACAATATATTCATAAAAACTGTTATTAATTTTTTATATGTCAATTCTTTCTAGAATTTTATTAGCAATTTTTATAATAAATTTTATAAATTTGGTTGAAATAATTTATTTTAAAAATCTGTTTAACTTTTGAAGATTTAAAAATTACCTGAATTTATTTTCTTTCCTCGTATACAATTGAATCTTTCTAATCTTAATGAAATAACGAATGTTTATACAAATTTAACAACCCACGTTCAAGGGCATCAGATAATAGCTAACAGGATAAAATAAAGAGGCTTGCGTTGTGAAAATACTCGAATAGACAGGTATAGATAAAGCTAAGACGATAAAGAACAAATTCTGCGTGTGTAATGGACCGTGCAGGATTGATATTAGTCTATGAGGTTATTAGTTATCGTTAGCTAAAGATTGATCATCTAGAAGTAGAGGTAACCCTCTTATAACACGGTAGATAGGTTCGTAGAAAATGTCGCGTTGTGTGAAACCGTGTTGTATGAGACCCATAACTTATACAAAAAGGAGGATTGTGTTCCGAAAACTGATTAAAAACAAATTTTTTTCTTTAATTCTACGTAAAAAACTTAATTTTTATTCAAAATATAAATGTATGTACAACCCAAACCAAAAAGAAAACAAAAATATTGTTTTAATACAACGCAACTTTAATTTAATAAACTTCGTGCTAAAAAAAAAAAAAACGAGTGCTATGTTTGAGTTCTTGGACTTGGATTTTTTCCAAAAATCTCCGGGACTCAAACGGTTAACACTATGACGTCCGGTGATTCCACATTGGTGCCATACGAAAACTATCAGTTAAGTGCCAGTGGTTACAAAAAAATCTTGTACTTATTTACCTCTCACAATTTCGAGAAAATGGAGGGACAGAATTGAGACATGGAAACTGACGATAATATTAGTAAACGAAAACCTCGAAAAACCGCCGGTGAAAAGCGAAATAATGTAAATCAGTTCGACACGAAAAAATCTAGAATAGACGTGCGGACGGTATAGTGTTAAGATGGCAAACTACTGAAAAAGTACAATATTGTATAAATGTTTTTGCAATTTTCTTATCGCGTTAGAGTGAAATCGTCTTATAGGACGCCGTGTTGTAGGAGAGTTTTCGCAATTTATGAATCGTGTTATAGCGAAACCGTGTTATAGGATATCGTGTTGTAGGAGAGTTCTCGCAATTTATGAATCGTGTTATAGAATACCGTGTTGTAGGAGAGTTCTCGCAATTTATGAATCGTGTTATAGCGAAACCGTGTTATAGAATACCGTGTTGTAGGAGAGTTCTCGCAATTTATGAATTGTGTTATAGCGAAACCGTGTTATCGAATACCGTGTTGTAAGAGAGTCCTCACAATTTATGAATCGTGTTATAGCGAAACCGTGTTATAGAATATCGTGTTGTAAGAGAGTCCTCACAATTTATGAATCGTGTTATAGCGAAACCGTGTTATAGAATACCGTGTTGTAGGAGAGTTCTCGCAATTTATGAATCGTGTTATAGCGAAACCGTGTTATAGAATACCGTGTTGTAAGAGAGTTCTCGCAATTTATGAATCGTGATATAGCGAGACCGTGTTATAGGATGCCGTGTTGTAGGAGGGCTACCTGTATAGTAAAATTACTAACATATATAAAAGAAGTGATTTTTGGGAGAACACGTCCATCCACATCTTCGGCGAACGTTAGACCGAATAATAAACTACATATTCTCGATATGGGAGAAAGAAAACGTGATTGTACTGTTTGTTTTGACAGAAAAACACCTGGTGGAAGACGTCAAACAACTTACTATTGTCAAACGTGCACAAATCGGCCTGCAGTGCATATCGGAGAGTTTTTCAAACTTTACAAAATTCAGAAAAATAAAATAGTGATTTTTTTGCTAATATATATTTCTCGATATTAACCAGTTAAGTGTGGCGACCTCTTTACAAAGCACACCCCAGTTTGTGTAGCGATAATCAGGCGATGACGGACTTATTATTTTCACTTTTACAGCGTGACGTATTACTTTCACTTTTACAGCAGAAATTTCGAGATCCTTAGATATTTCCGTGACACCCGGTATATGCAAATGCATTATACCGTCACGATGCTTGTACTGTCTTCAAGTTCCCTAGCAGGAGGATCATTTTGGACAAGGCAAGCGAAGGATTAACACCCTGGTACATCTCCCATTTCCATTTCTCTCTCGAGCATCGTTTAACATACAGGTCTCTACTTACCTCCCTCGTTT
>NW_027470487.1:0-37206 GCF_051020765.1 Lasioglossum baleicum
GTGCAATGACAAACCGTTGTAGGACGATAGATATACGTATAGGGGTCAAGAAGGCCTTAACTTCCGCCAACTTCTCCCACTGCATCGAGAGTATTACTTTGTGACCAGTGAAGCGCACTAGTACACACAATATAGACGGGCACCATTGTTCCGTGCATGAATTAGTAGATCTCGGGTCAAACCGTTCAGATTTTTGCCACGTTCGTTGAGAGTGGAACGGCTAACGCAATAGCACCTGCTATCCTGTGATTCCGAAAGTAAAACCAGGCATTCCGGGAGCACATCCGCTGGACAATACTGGTAATAGACAGCTTATTTCACGGTATGAATATGAAGGTAGAGCGTCCAACGGTTATAGAGCTTTATCATTTAATTTGGAGTCAAACTTTTTACCGAGGGCCATACTTTCCTAAAACCCAAGCCGTTGAAGCAAGTGTCTTGCTCAGTGTTCAAGATAGCAAATTAGTAACATTTACTCCGGGAATACATGGTTTGACCATTAGAATATTTGAATACGTCAAGCTATGGACTTAGCCGTGCCTCTCTTAAAGAAAGTGCTAACGTTCTCGAACAGTTTGGCATTCGATGTTCTAATTCGTGCATTAAATTAAGGTGCCCGACACTAAAGTGTATTCTAATTTATACCTCTGAACTCTAAGCTATATTTTCGATACAGCGAGATATGTTCTTGGAATGTATGGCCTCCCGTAAATGTTTGACTCCATACCAATAAGTGACGATCTTCGACAGTTTGATTCTGTACTTCAATCTTTATGACGTGAAATTGGGTATCTATTGCAAATACTGTTAAGCGTACGTACTGCAGGAACACCTCTCTTGACTCTCAGAATCACTGCATAGGTGAATCTATTGACTTAGCTGTGCTCCCCTCAAAAATGGTGGATACGTCCTCCAACGGTTTGACACTCAATCTTGCTATTTACACATGAAAATATGGTGTCCGCCTGCTAAATGTCTTCTAATTTGCTTCCGTGAACACTAGGCAGGACGCATCGTGCAGCGGATTGTGTCCTCCGAAGGAGACGTATTTATTAAAAGGAATGTGTTTATAACAATTGGTAATGTTCTCCAACGATTTGACTTCCAACATTAACACTCATGCCGTAAATTAACGCGTCTATTGCCGGTATCATTCAGAGGATTTACACCACGAATAGCACATTTGGCTCTGGGAATCTCAGAATATGTGAAGCTATTAACTTTGCCGTTCGAACCTCATATATCTTGGAAACGGTCTCGAACGGTCTGACACCCGATCTTCTGATTCATATATGAAGTTAATGAGCTGGTCACTAAAGTGTACGCCAATTCGTCCTATGAACACGATGTTATACACTCGATGTATCGGGCGAGTTTCGCGGATGGCCAGGACATCAGTAAAACGTTTGACTTTATAGCAATTTGTAACGTTCATAAATGGTGTGACGCTCTATTTTAATATTCAAACCGTGATATAACGAGTCCATCGCCAATACCCTTCAGCGGATGTACACCTGATATTCCTAGTGTGAATCACGGAACCACAGGATATGTGAATCTATTGTGATATATGTGCGATTTCACAAAGACGGAGGTAACGTTCTGGAACGGTTTGACAATCGATCTTCTAATTTATATTTAAAAATACGGTGTGCTTCTGCTATATTGTCTACTTACTTGTGTCCGTGAGAACTAAGCATGGCATTCGCCACAGCGGGTTAGGATCCTGGAAGGTGGGGTATCCGGTAAAACTTTTGACTTTATACCATTTGGAATGTTCTCCAACGGTCTGACTCACTACATTGATATTCGAACCGGTTTTGAAAGAGTCTATTGTAAATACACTGCAGCGGATTTATTCCAGGTATGCGTTGTTCGACTGTCGGACACGCTGGATAGGCGAATGTATTTACGTAGCGGTTCATCTCACTCAGACGGTGGCAGCGTTCTGCAGTGGATTGACCGTCGACCTTCTAATACATACATGACGTTAAGGTTGCAGTCTGCGAAATTAAGATTTAATATTAAGATTAAATAAAGAAAATAAGACGTTAATATTCCAACCGTGTATTAAGGTGCCAATTGCCAATACATTTCAGCGGATTTGCACCCGGAATACCTGGTTTGTCTGTTGGAATCGCACGATAGGTGAAGGTATTGAGGTAGCGGTTCTTCTCTCACAGAAGATGGCAACGTTCCCGACAGGTCTGACCCGCGACCATCTAATTCATAAACAACGATAAGGTGCTCGTCTTCGAAATGGAGACTAATTGCTTTCCAAGAACAAGAAGATATACTCACGGTACAGCGGGTTCGATTTTCGGCGGGTAAGGCCTTCGTTATAAGGTTTCACTTTATACCAATTGGTAACGTTCTCAAACGGTTTAACGCTCAAATTTAATATTCAAACCGTGAATTGAGGTGTCTATTTCCAATACTGTTCAGCGGATTTGCACGCGGAATACTTCGTTTGACTTTCGGAATCGCAGGATTCGTGAATATATTGACATGGCCGTTCGGCACTCTGGGAAGGTGGTAACTTTCTCCATATGTTTAACACTCAATCTAAGAATTCACACATGAAATTAATGTGCCCGTGTCTAAAGTGTATACTAATATGCTCCTCTAAACACGAAGACGTAATCTCGATGCAGCGGGGTTAGGCTTGTCCGAAAGTAAGGCCTTCGGTAAAAAGTTTGACTATATAGAAATAGGGAACGTTCAACAACGGTTTGATTCTGTTAATTAATATTTATACCATGAAACTGCGTGTCTTATGCCAATACTGTTCAGCGGCTTTAGACGCGGACTACCTGGTTCGACTAGTATTGTGGTGAGATTATTTTATTGCATATATAGTATGATAATTTGTTGTATTGAAATTTTCTACTGTTGACAAATTTTATTGTGTAAAATTTGTACCATTGATATTTTCGACTAGTATTGTGGTGAGTTAATTTTAATGTATATATAATATGAAAATTTGTTCCATTGAAATTTTCTGCTGTAAACAAATTTTATTAAATTTAAAATATAAACAAGCTGATTACTAAGCATATAGATTCATAATCTATCGATATACTATATAATAATATTTTATATGAAATATATATTTAATAATTTATTTTACACTATTCTAGTAGTATAAATAATTAATTTTATACTATTTTAGTCTAGTAGTATAAATTAATTTATTATAAATAATTAAATTTATATTATATTAGTCGAGTAGTATAAATTAATTTTATATAAATAATTAATTGTATACTATTTTAGTCGAGTAGTATAAATTAATTCATTATAAATAATTAATTTTATACCATTTTAGAAGTATAAATAATTAATTTTATGTTATTTTAGTTGAGTAGAATATAATTATAATTAAATTATAATATTAGTTTATAAAATAATTATATTTCAAAATGTGTTTTATTTAATATTTGTAGGTTTATTAATTATTTTGTAATAACTTATTTAAAATCTGTGAATATTAAATAAATATTTATTTAATGAAGTTTATTAATTATTTAATTTACTTAAGTATATACAACCTAGAAATATTAAAAATTTCATAATATTAATACGTTTATTAATTATTTAATTCATTTAAAAATTCAAAACCTATAAGCATTATAATTTATTTCAATATTTCATAAGTTTATTAATTTAATAAGGATATAAAACCAATAAATATTAAATGAACATAGTTCATTAATATTTATGGGTTTATTAATAATTTAATATATTTAAGGATACAAAACCTATAAAATATTTAAAACTATTTATTTTAATATTTTATAGGTTTATTAATTTAATTTGTTTAAGGATATGAAACCTGTATAAACTAAATAAATATAGTTCATTAATATTTATATGTTTATTAATTATTTAGTATATTTATGGATACAAGACCTATAAATATTAAAAACTATTTATTTTAATATTTTATAGGTTTATTAATTTAATTTATTCAAGGATATAAAACCTATATATATTAAATAAATATAGTTTATTAATATTTATATGTTTATTAATTACTTAGTTTATTTATGGATACAAAACCTATAAATAATAAAAGTTATTTATTTTAATATTCTATAGGTTTATTAATTTCATTTATTCAAGGATATAAAACCTATATGTATTAAATAAATATAGTTTATTAATATTTATATGTTTATTAATTATTTAGTTTATTTATGGATACACAACCTATAAATATTACAAATTATTTATTTTAATATTCTATAGGTTTATTAATTTCATTTATTTAAGGACATTATTAATATTTATTGGCATATTAATTATTTGATATATTTTAGAATACAAAACCAATAAATATTAAATATTATTTATTTTAATATTTCATAGGTTTATTAATTTAATTTATTTAAGGGTATATAACTTATAAATATTAAATGAATATTGCTTTTTATATGTATACGTTTATTAATTATTTTGAAATAATATATTTAAAATTGCAAATTTGGAAATATTGAAGGTTATAATTTATTTTAAAATTTTAAAGGTTTATTAATTATTTATAATAATTTATTATATATATATATTTATGAATTTAATTAATTCTTTAATATTCGAAATTTTATATGCTTTTACATTTAAAGAAAAATATATATAATAATAATATTCCTGATAAAAGGAATATTTTGATAAGATATGTATGTAAATTTATTTACTATAATTAGTTACAAAAATTTTAACATAATTTTTGGAAATTATCGTATATTTTAATATAGGAAAATTATAGTATAATATAATTTTAAATAAATTATGTATATTAATTTTAAGATATAAATATATAAATTTTGTATATTTCATATATATTTCTTATTTATTTTCCTTATTATTATGAAATATTATTTTAAAGTGATTTGTTTTTGAGATTGTAACATTTAATAGAATTAGCATAATTAATTTAAATTCTAGTAATAAATTATCGAGTTTATTGAATTTTTATATATCAATTATTTCTCGAATTTTTTTTATAATTGTACCTTTTTTAGTTGGAGGATTTGGTAATTGATTAATTCCTTTAATATTAAGATCACCTGATATATTATTTCCGCGAATAAATAATATTAGATTTTTATTACTACCTCCTTCCTTTTTATTATTATTTGCTAGAAGAATTTTTAATTTTATATCTAGAACTGGTTGAACTGTATGTCCACCTTTATCTAATTATATTTTTCATTCATCTCCTTCTGTAGATTTTACAATTTTGTATTTACATATATCTGGTATTTCATCACTTTTAGGAGCTTCAAATTTAATGACTACAATTATATTAATAAAAAATTTTTGATTAGATTTACATAAAATACCTCTATTTCCTTGATCTCTTTTTATTACAATAATTTTATTGTTATTATCTTTACCTGTAGTAGCAGGAGCTATTACAATATTATTATTTGATCGTAATTTTAATACACTTTTTTTTAATCCTATAGCAGGAGGAGATCGTGTATTATATCAACATTTATTTTGATTCTATGGTCATCCAGAAGTTTATATTTTAATTTTACCTGCTTCTGAATTAATCTCGCAAATTATTATAAATGATAGTGGTAAAAAAGAAGTACTTGTTAATTTAGGAATAATTTATGCAATATTAGGGATTAGATTCTTAGGTTTTACTGTTTGAGCTTATCATTTATATACTATTGAATTAGATGTAGATACTCCTGCTTATTTTACTTCAGCAACTGTACTTATTGCTGTTACTACTGGAATTAAAGTTATTAGATGATTAGCAACTTATTATGGTTCAAAACATGAAATAAATAATTCTATTATATCATCTTTAGGTTCTATTTTATTATTTGCAATTGGAGGATTAACAGGAATTGTATTATCTAATTCATCTATTGATATTATTTTACATGATACATATTATGTTGTTGCTCACGTTCATTATGTTTTATCAATAGGAGCAGTTTTTTCTATTATTTCCAGATTTATTCACTGACATCCTTTAACTACTGGTTTAATAATAAATAAAAAATGATTAGTATATCAATTTTTTAATAATATTTATTGGAGTAAATTTAACATTTTTTCCTTAACATTTTTTAGGTTTAATAGGAATACCTGGACGTTATTTAGATTATCCTGATTCTCAATATTGTTGATATCTATTATCTTCAATTGGATCTATTATTCTATTAATAGAATAATTTTTTTATTATTTTTAATTTTAGAAAGTTTAATTTATAAACGCTTATTATGATTTAAATTTTTTCAATCATCTTTAAAATGATTAATAAATTATCCTCCATTAAATCATTCATTTAATGAGTGTAGAATTTTAATAATTAAAAAATTTTTATATGGCAGAAGAGTGCAATGAATTTAAAATTCAATTGCATAAAATTTAATTTTATTATTAAAAACAGCAACATGAAATATAAATTTTTTTTCCAAAAATTCAAATTCCTTTTACCATAATAATTTAATTTATTTATATAATTTTATTATAGTATTATATTAATCATTATTGTTCTTACTTCATATTTAATTGCTGATATTTTAAATAATAAATATATTAATTTATATTTATTAAAATATAATTTTATTGAAGTAATATGAACAATTATTCCAATAATAATTTCATTATTTATTTGTTTTCCATCTTTAAAGATTATATACTGTATTGTAGAATTATTAAATCCTTTTTTTTCGATTATATCAATTGGTCTTCAATGATATTGATCTTATTAATATTCTGATATTAATAATATTGATTTTGATTCATATATATTAATATATGAATCATTCAATCAGTTTCTGTTATTAGATGCAGATAATCGAATTGTTTTTCCTATAAAATCACCTTTACGTTTATTAGTTTCATCAACTGATGTAATTCATTCTTGAACTGTACCATCTTTAAGTGTTATAATTGATGCAATTCCAGGACGAATTAAACAATTTAATTTATTTTGTTAACGAGCTGGATTATATTTTGGACACTGTTCTGAAGTTTGTTGTATAAATCAAAGATTTATGCCTATTACTGTTGAAAGAACATCTTTAACTAATTTTATAAAATGAATTATAAATAAGGTGTAATTTAAAAATTTGTTATAATATATAACATTAAATTGTCAATTTAAAATTAATATCCCTTATTATTTTTTAAATATTTAAATCATTAAATATCTTAAATATAAAAGAATTGATCTTTTAAATCAATAATAGTAAAAATTGCTTTTAATGAATTCAACAAATAAGACCAATTATTTTAGGTGAACTACATATTTCTATAATTTTTAACTTATTATAATTAATAATTAGATTGAATTATATATTAATTAATTTAAATTATAATAAAAAAAATTAATTTCATTAAATGAATTTTAATTTTATAAATATATTTGAAATATTTGATCCAATAATTAGAATAAATAATTATAGAAATTATATTTCTAATTGAATATTTATTTATTTTCCTGTTATATTTTATATAATTTTAATAAACAATTATTATATTATTTTAAATTGAATTAATATTTTATTTATTAAATTTCTTAAATTATTATGTAAGAATTCATTATAATTTATAAATATAATTCAGATACTATTATTTTTATAAAGTTATTAATATATATTCATATTACTAATTTTTCGGATTAATTCCTTATGTACTTACTCCATCAAGACATTTATTATTTAATTGAATATTGTCATTAACATTATGAATAGCCTTAATTTTATATATAATAATTAATTCTTATAAATTATTTTTTATTCGTGTAGTACCTTTGAATTCACCTTTATATTTAATAAATTTTATAGCAATTATTGAATTAATTAGAAATATTATTCGTCCTTTAACTTTATCAATCCGATTATATGCCAACTTAATTTCTGGTCATTTAATTTTAACACGATTAGGCAATTTTATTTTAAATATTTCGAATTTAATCTTTGTTTCTTTTTTAATTCAAAATATATTAATAATTTTAGAAATTTTTATATCATTCATTCGAAATGATGTGTTTTCAATATTAATAATTTTATATTATTCTGAATATTAAAATTTGATGATAAAAAATAATTTTCCTTGTCATTTAGTTACAATAAGACCTTGACCTTTATTAATATCATTAAATTTAATAAATTCAATAATTGATTTAATTAATTTAATATATTTCAAATTTGATTATCAATTATTAATAACAATTTTTAATAAAATTTTAGTTTTTAATTTTTGAATTCGAGGTATTATTCGTTAAAGAACTTATCAAGGACATCATACAAATTATGTAACAAATTTTTAAAAATTTGTATAATTTTATTTATTTTATCAGAATTATTTTTTTTCATTTCTTCTTTTCGAAGTTATTTTGATATATATATATTTCTTCCTGAATTGAAATTATAGATATTTGATCACCTAAGGGTATTATTTTATTTAATTATTTACTAATTGCATTATTGAAGTCAATTATTTTAATCTATTCAGGAGTTACTCTTTCAATGTGTTATAATTATATATTAAAATTTAATTTAAAAAATCAATTATATATATATATAATATATACATTAATTTTAGGTTTACTATTTATAATAATTCAATTATTCGAATATATTTATTTATATTTTACAATTAATGGTAGAGTTTTTTGTTCATTATATTTTTTAATAACAGGATTTCATGGATTTCATGTATTAATTGGATTAATTATATTATTTTATACATTTTTACGATTAAAGTTTAATCATTTTTCAAAATCTCATCATATTATTTTTGAATTTTCAATTTGATATTGGAATTTTGTAGATTTAATATGATTAATTTTATATTTTAAATTATATTTGTCAGATTTAATTTATTATATATAGTATAAATAAATACATTTAATTTCCAATTAAATAATTATTATAAAATTAATATATATAAAATACTTATTATAATAAATTTTATTTATTCATATTTATTAGTAATATTAGTTTCATTATTTTTATTTTCTCTTAATTTTTTATTTCCTATAATATTTCAAAATAAATAAGAAAAAAGTTATCTTTTGAATGTGGATTCAATATAATTTCTATAGCTATTTTAACATTTTCTTTTCCTTTTTATATAATATCCCTAACAATTATTGTATTAATACCAATCATTTTTATATTAAATAATATAGATGATTTTATATAGAATTATTACTTTCTTTTTTTTCCATTTTCTTTATTTATTATTTTATTAATTAAATGAGTAAATGAATATTTTAATTGATTATATTAATAAAATTTAAATAGTTTTAAAAAAATATTGATTTGTGTAATCAAAGGTATAAAAAAATTATTTTAAATATAAAAAAAAAAATTTTCTACATTAAACATTTTCTTTAATATTTTCAATATTATACTCTTTCTATAAGCTATTCAAATATTTAATGAAATAAAAATAAATAAAGCTTCTTACTTTATAACAAAAATTAATAATATTATTGTTTCTAGGATACATGTAATAAATAAATAAATAATTTAATTAAAAAAATTAACAATAAAAATATAAAAATATAAAAATTAATAATATTATAAATTTTGAAATTGAAATAAATATTGATTTTATTTAATAATTATATAACTTTACTTGCAATTAATTTTATAATAATTTTCTCAAATATAATTTCATATAAATAAATATATTGTAATGATTTTAAATAAGATTTTTTATAAATTAAATTTAAATTTATAATGTTATCATAAAATATTAATTTATTTAAAATTCTGTTCAAAAAAATCTTAGTATAAATATTTTAAAAATTAATATTGTAACAAAAAGTTTAAAGTTATAATTTCTAATATAAACATTAAATTAAATATAATTTTACTTTAAGAAATTCTAAAAATGATTATAATTAATATGCAAAAATTTAATAATTATCATCCTTAATGTAAATTAAATTAAAATTAAAATTCTTATTTAATAAATTTATTATAATTCGAAACGCATATATAATAGCTACTATTGATCTAATAATTAAGTTTAAATTTCTAAATAAATTTATTTTTGAAGTAAAATTATTTTCAATTATTAAATCATTAGAATAAAATCCAACTGAAAAGGAAAACCTATAAAACTAAATAACGAAAATATAAGAATTAATCTTTTTATTGCATAAATATTAAATATTCCAGTATTAAATTTTAAATTTTGATTATTATTTCAATACTGAATATAACTTCCTACACATATAAATATTAAAGATTTAAATATTGAATTAATAAATAAATGTGAAAAAGCAAAATCCTTTATGTTTAAAGATAAAATTCTTATTATGAAACTTAATTCACTTAAAGTTGAATATGCAACAATTTTTTTAATATCTTACTCAAAATTTGCAGAAATACCTGAATATAATATTGCTAATCTAGAAATTAATAAAATATAATTTTTATAATCTAATTCTAATAATTCTAAATATCGAAATAATAAATGTACACCTGCCGTTACTAACGTTGAAGAATGAACTAAAGATGAAACTGGTGTTGGAGCTATTATAGCTATTGGTAATCATGTACAAATCGGAATGTGTGCTCTTTTATTAAAAATTAATGTAATAAATAAAATTGTACTTAAATTATTAAATTTAAATAATAATGAATTTCATCTACCAAATATTATTAATATAGAAATTAATATTAATAAAGAACAATCACCTAAACGATTTAAAATAATTGTTAATATTCTGGAATTAAAGATTAATTTTTTTGATAATAACTAATTAAACCTATAAGAGATTATTCCTAATCCATCTCAAACAATTATAATAGATAATATATTAAAAGTAATAATTAAAAAATATATAGAAATTAAGAATAATATTACCAATCAAAAAAAATCGTTTGAATAAAGAATTTTCTAAATTTATATAACTAATTCAATATAATAAAATTATAGATCTAATTAATGACACTAAAAATAAAAATATTATTCTTTTTGAATCTAAATAAATTACAAAATTAAATTTTATAGAATTCAATCTTAAAATATTTCATTGTACAATAATAATATTATTAATTAATAAATAATATAAATTTAAAATTAAAACAAATAAAATTAAAAAAAAATAAATAAATTCTGTAAATAAATAATTTAATTATAATTTAAAATTAATATTTTATTTACAAAACTTATTTTTAAAATTAATATTTTATAATTATATAAATTAAAATTAAAATTAAATTAAGTACAAAAATATTTAAGGGAATTCAATGTATTATTAAAGTAAAATAATTAATTAATTTACTATTTAATAAGTTAAATTTAAAATAATAATTACCATGATTAATAAATGAAAATAAGTAAATTGAATAAGTAAATACTAATAAATTATATCAAAATGATATTAATAATAAATCTTTATATTTATAAATTAAACTTATTAATAAAAAAATTTCTCTTATTAAATTCATTGAGAAAGGAGCAAATCTCTTTGAAGAACATAATGTAAATCACATTAAAGATATTGAAGGAATTAAATTAATTAAACCTTTGTTAATTATTAATAAACGTCTATATGTTTGTTTATAAATTATTTCAATTAAATAAAATAAATCCGGATGATCTTAATCCTTGAGAAATCATTATTATATATCTACCATAAATACATAATTTAGAAAAAGTTATTATTCCTATTAATATTATTCCCGTATGAATAATGGAAGAAATAGCAACAATTAATTTCACACCTAACTGACGTAAACATATATTCATAAAATTAATATACCTGAAATTCTAATTATTAAAATATAATTATTTATTTTTAAAAAATAGTATTTAAAAGTAAATATTAATCGTAATAATCCATAACTTCCTAATTTTTAAGATAATTCATGCTAAAATTATTGAACCATAAAAAGGTGCTTCTACATGAGCTTCTAGTAACCAAGAATGTATTAAATATACAGAAATTTTAACAAAAAATGATTATAATATATAAATAAATATAAATACTGAAATATAATTACTAGTTAATTGTACTAACTAAAAATTTAAATTATTACTTTTTATATATAAACATGAAAGAATAAATAATAAAGGCAATGAAAAAAATAACGAATAAAATATTAAATAAAATCTTGCTAAAATTCGATTTATAGAATTACCGCAATTTATTAATAATAAGAAAATAATTAATAATCTGGCTACAAATATTAAATAAAAAAATAAGTAATTTAAAGAAATAAAAAAAATATATAAATATCATTATTATATAATTAATTAATGAACATAATTTATATCCTTTATTTTAATTTTAAAAATGAAAGAAATAATTCATAAAGTTAAAATTAATAAATTAAAGCATAAAACCTTAACCCTAAATTTATAATAATTAACCTTAAATCTAATCAATTTAATTTTATCATTACCAAGAAAATTACTGAAAATTATAAATCAATTTAAATAATTCATAAATTAAATTAATTTTAAATAAACAGAAAATATTAATAATAAAACTAGTAATTCATTGATTTAAAAATTTTAATTAATTAATCTAATTAATTTAATTTTTTGATGACCATATATATAATTTAATCTTTCTATTAAAAATAATCCTAAAATTGCTCCTCTTACTGAATAAATTAAATATATTAAATATATTCATCTATTATAATTAAAAATTAAATATATTAAATTATTAAAAGAAATATATTCAATTAAAATTAAAAATATTAGAAAATAATTATTAAAATAAAATAATATAATAAGTTCAGACACTAAAATAATAATTACAATTTCAACAATTATTATAGTTTAATAAAAATATTAATTTTGCAAATTAATAATAGTAATTAATTATTTGAAGCTAAATTATATTTTTATATTAATAAAATTCAAAAAAATTTGTAAATAAAATTATTATAGTATCCAAAAACTATTGTTTCTAATAAACAATTATTTCGAAATTAAATTAAAAATCATAATATTATTATACCTATAAATATTAATATTATATGAAATTTTTGATCAAGTCATGGCTTATTTTTATTAATTCAAATTATTTCAGGTTTTATTTTATCATTAAATTATTGTCCAAATATTAATTTCGTATTTATAGGAATTTCTCGCATTATAAAAGATGTAGATTCTGGATGACAAATTTGATTAATTCATATAAATGGAGTATCTTTTCAATTTATAATAATATATTTACATATTGCACGAAATTTATTTTATTATTCATTTGAATTAAATATAGTTTGAAATATTGGAACTACAATTTTTTTATTATCAATAATAACAGCATTTATAGGATATGTTTTACTATGAGGACAAATATCGTTTTTAAGGAGCTATAGTAAATACAGACTTTGTATCAGCAATTCCTTATATTGGTCAATTATTAGTAGAATGAATTTCAGGAGGATTTTGAATTAATAATTCACCATTAAATCGATTTTTTTCAGTACATTTTATTTTACCATTAATTATTATAATAATAGTAATATTACATTTAATTATTTTATATATTACAGGATCAGTAAATCCTGTAGGAATAAATAGAAACATTCATAAAATTCCCTTTTATCCTTATTTTATAATTAGAGATTTAATAGGATTCATTATTATTCAAACTTTGTTTGTATTTATTAACATTCAATATCCTTATTATTTTGGAGATCCTGATAATTTTGAAATAGCAATTTCAATAATTGCACCAGTTCAGATTAAACCAGAATGATATCTTTTATTTGCTTATTCAATTTTACGATCAATTCCTAATAAATTTGGAGGAGTAATAAGATTAATATTTTCAACTTCAATCTTATTTACATTACCTTTAATAAATAATAATTATTTAAAAAATTTTAAAAATTGTCCTATTAGACAATACTATTATTGATATTTCATTAATAATTTTTTAATATTAACATGATTCGAAGGACAAATTAATGAATGTCCTTATATTTATTTAAATATTTTTTTTTACTTCATCATATTTTTTATATTAGATTATTTCATTTAAATTAAATAAATATTTAGATTATTTAATTTATTAAAGTTAATAAACTTGAATAAGTATATATTTTGAAAATATATAATAAAAATTAAATTTTTCATTAACTTAAAAAAAGAAATTATAATTTTTTTTGTTAAATGTATTAATATTATGCAATTTAAAGTAATATTAAATATATCAGTCCAACAAAAACTTATTAACTGATCAAATCGGATTCGTGATAATAATGCTCGAATTCAAATTAATAAAATAAAATTTAATATATAAGTGATAAAAATTAATAATGATCAATAATTATAATTAAAAATATAATTAACAATAATAATCTTATAAATATAATATTTAAATATTCCGATAAAAAATTATTGTAAATATTTTTCTATGATATTCATTGTTAAAACCTCTAGCTAATTCTGATTCTCCTTCAATTAAATCAAAAGTTGTTCCATTTAGATCAACTAATAAACTAATAAAAAATATATAACCTAATGGATTTAATGAAATAAAAAATATAATATTCAATTGATTTAATTTTGAATTCATTAATGAAAATCTTTCTATTAAAATAAAAAAAATTATAGTTATAAAAAATATCTAATCTCAAATGAAATTATTTGAGCAATTGATCGAACAGAACCTAATATTGCATAATTATTCTATGAAAATCAATCAAATAAAAAAACTGGAAAAATTATTAATCTTATAATAAAAAAAACAAAAATTATTGAATATTTAGATTCAATAAATATATTTAAATTAATTCAAGTAAAATGAATCATAAATCAAAAGATAAAATAAATATAATTACTGGACTAAGAATAAATATTAAACTATAATTAAAAATAAATCATTCTTTAGTTAATAATATTAAAGCATTTCTAAAAGGTTGTAATAAACCGAAAAGTCCACTCTTATTTGGTCCTGTTCGATATTGAATATATGATAATAATTTACGTTCAAATAAAGTTAAAAGGGCATCCCCAATTAATAAAAAAATCATTATAATTAAAAAATTTAATATTCAAAAGTAATAATAATTTTTATAAAATAAAATTATTATTTATTTTATACCTAATATAATTTATTTAAACTCTAAATTTAACACACTTTAATTTGTTAAAATAATTATGTTAATTTCAATTTTTAAATATTCATTATATACAATAAAATTATTTCTCAATGAAAGTCCTTTCGTACAACTAATTAATCAAACTATTATAGATAGAAACAGATCTGACGTACGTCGATCTGAACTCAAATCATGTAAGACTTCTAAAGTAGAGAAGACTTAACTTTAAATTTCTACATTTAAAATTTATCTTAATTCAACATGGAGGTCGCAATCGTCTTTATTTATTTGTTATTTAAATAGGTATTACGCTGTTATCCCTAAGGTAATTTATTCTTCTAATTAGTATTATTATATCAAATTTAAATATTTTCCTTAAATCAAAATATAATAAATATTATAATATAAAGTTTAATAAATTTACAAATCCTCCCAATTCAATATTAATTTAATAGTATTAATTAAATATATTATGAATTATTATTAAATTAATATCAAATTATATAGGGTCTTATCGTCCCATAATCTAATTTTAGCATTATAACTAAAAATATATATTAATCAATTATAATTGAGACAGTATATATTTCATTCAATCTTTCATTCCATCTTTTGATTAAAAAACAAATGATTATGCTACATTAGTACAGTCAATATACTGCATCTAATTAAAAATTCATTAGCAGATTTGACTTTAAATTAAATTCTAAAAGACATGTTTTTGATAAACAGGTGAATATATATATAATATAAATTTGCCTAACTCCTTAATTGTAAATATTAATAATTAATTAAATGTATATTAATAAATAAGTACTAATTTAATCATTATAATAAATTTTTATTAATTCAAAATCTCTTTTTCAAATTATTATTTGAAATTATTAAATTCCTATAATTTCAATTTAAATTATTATATATTTTTTATTAATAATTATTATTAAATAAATAAACATAAAAAATAATAAATTTAAAATTATGATTTATAAATTTAAAGTTTATCCCATAAATTTTAAATATAAAAATTTTAATTATATATTAATTATATAATTAAAACGAAATTATATCTAAATTTAATTTAATTTTTTAAAAACTGGATATCAATAATTCGAATAGCATTTAATTTCTAATTGTAAATTTATAATTTTTATTCTACGCAATAAATTATTTATATTCAGCTCATTTATTTTCCAGATAATTAAATATAATTAAATTAAATTATTTAACCGTGAAATAAAAGGTACAAAATAAATTTTATTTTATATTATATAAATTAATTTCAATTCCTTTACTTACTATATATTTAAATATAATTAATTCTAAATAAATACTCAAACATTTAATATTAATTATAATTTTAATTGTTATAAATCTATTTATAAATTAAAAAATAATTTATAAATTCAATAATATTAAATGTAAAGTATTTATTTTATAAAAACTTAATTTATATAAATTAATATTAATTAAAAAAATTAATTATTATTAAGTTTAAAATTTTAGGAACTAAAAACACTTCCAGTACTTTTACTATGTTACGACGTATTCCATTTATAATGAAATTCACGGGAAATTTGTACATCTTCTTTATTATATTCAGTATAAATAATTATTTATATTCACTGTTAAATCCTCCTTCAAATAAATATTAGAATTAAATTATTCAAAGTTAAATATTATTATAACTCATTTTATCTAAAATTTCCTGTATTCTGATTTGAATTTATATTATATCAAATTTTGATAAATTTATAATTTATTATTTACAATAAATCGGGAACAAAAATACATGAAGAAAGTATTTAAGTATATCTTATCGTGGATTGTCAAATTGATCAACAAGTTTTCCTAAATAAACAAAAGGACTGGAATATTATTTAATTTTAATGATTTACATTTAATTATTAAATAATTAATTATTTTCTATAAAAGAGTACCTAACCCTGGCTTTTAATGATATTTTTAAGACCTATTTAATTAAAATTAAATTTAAATATAATTTAATAATTTCATCTAAAAATTATTTATTTCATTAATTGACGAACATAAAATAAAACAATTTCAATTGATTTAATTAAATTATAAAAATAGTTTTAACCGCTATTGCTGGCTCTAAATTTATCTTTCTCCAAATTAATTTTCAAATCTAATTTTCATTAATTGTTATAGAAATTAAATACTAAAATAAATAATTAATTTGAATATTAAATTTTTTTACATTATATTAATATTTAATATAAATTGAATATAAAATCTATTAGTTTAACTAATTATTAAATCAATAATAAAATTTTTATATATTATATTAAAAGTTTATTGGAACTTCGATTTAAAACTTAACTTTAAATTAAAATTGCCAATTTTATATTATAAATTATAACTAAAAATCTATTTAAAATTATAAATTTAATTTTATTCTTTTTTATGTTAAAAAGATATTTTATTCATACGCTAAAATTTTATGATAATTATTATACTCATAATAAATTTTATTAATATACAGATGTATATATATATATATATATATATATATATATATATATATTTAAACATATAATAATTAAATAAGTTATATTTATTAATATTTATAAATTTTAAACAAATTACTATAAATAATTTAATAGCCATTAATATTAAAAAATTTATAATATTTATATCCATAAATAAATTATTACAAAAAATAATTAATATACCTATAAATGAATAATATTAATAAAACTATAAAATATTAAAATAAATTATAATTTATTGATTTTATGTTCTTAATTAAATTATATAATTAATATGCCTATAAATATTAATAAGCTATATTCATTTAATATTTATTGGTTTTCTATCACTAAATAAATTAAATAATTAATAAAGCTATTAATGTTAAAAAGTTTTTAATATTTATATCCTTATATAAATTATAAAGTAATTAATAAACCTATAAATAATATTATAAAACTATAAAATATTAAAATAAATTGTAATATTTAAAGATTTTACATTCTTAAATAAATTAAATAATTAATAAACCTATAAAGTATTAAAATAAATTGTAATATTTATAGATTTCATATTCGAAAGTAAGTTAAATAATAAATAATCCTATAAATATTAAAATTATATTAATTTAATATTTATAGGTTTTGTATCCCTAAATAAATTAAATAATTAATAAACCTATTAATATTAAAAAAAATTTTTTCACTTTCAGATATTGTATCCTTAAATAAATAAAACAATTAATAAATTATTTTAATAAATATTTATTTAATATTCATAGATTTAAATAAATTATTACAACATAATTAATAAACATATAAATAGTAAATAAATTATATTATAAATTATATAATTATTTAATGAACTAATATTATAATTTGATTATAATTATTTTCTACCCGACTAAAATAATATAAAATTAATTAGTTGTACTACTCGACTAAAATAGTATAAAATTATTGATACCATTAAAATAGTGTAAATTAATTATTTATAATAAATTAAATTATACTACTCGAATAAAATAATATAAAATTAATTATTTATAATAAATTAATTTATACCACTCGACTAAAATAATATAAAATTAATTGTTTATAATAAATTAATTTATACTGCTCGACTATAATAGCATAAAACTAATTGTTTATACTATTAAAATACTATAAAATTATGTATTTATAATAAATTAATTTATACTACTCGACCAAAATAGTATAAAATTAATTATTTATACTATCTAAACAGTATAAAATTAATTGTTAAAGAAATTTCTTATAAATTATTATTTTACAATATATCGATAGATTATCAATCTATAAGCTTAATAATTTGCTGATTTATATTTTAAATTTAATAAAATTTGTCAACAGTAGAAAATTTCAATAGAACAAGTTTTCATACTGTATATGCAATAAAATTTGCTCACCACAATACTAGTCGAAAATGTCAATGCAGCAAACTTTACACAATAATATTTGTCAACAGTAGATAATTTCAAATAATTCTCGCTATGTATATTAAAATAGGTCAATCCGTCGGAGGACATTACCAATTGCTATAAAGTCATTCTCTTACAGAATACATATCCTTCCTAGAACCTAACCCGCTTTAACGAGTTTCATGCTTACTGTTCAAGGAAACAAACGAGTATTCATTCTAGCAGAAGCGCACACTATTTTCAATTATGAATTAGAAGATCGAGTTTCAAACCCTTCGAGATCGTGACCAACTTCTTTGATAATCGTACGTTTGAGTCAATAGCTTCGCCTACCATTGTGGTACCGAGAGTCAAGCCCAGAATGCCAGGAGTAAACACACTGAAAGTATTGTTAGTTGAAGACCGTAACTGACGGTTTGAATATTAAAATAAAGCGTCAAACCGTTCCAGAACGATATCAATAGCTATAAAGTCGATCGTTTTGCCGAAGACCATACCCTTCAAAAAACAAACCGGCTGTTTGGGGGGGGGGGGGTATAGCTTCGTGTTCCGAGAAAGAAATTAGTATTCGTTTTAGTGTCGAGCACCTTAACTGCACGTATGAAATAGAAGATCGAGGGTATAACCGTTCGGGAACGTGACCACCTTCTTTGAAAGTCGCACTTCTGGGTCAATTGCTGCAGCTATCCTGCGATTCCAGAGGCAAATCAGGAATTTCAGGAGTAAGTTCTCTGCGCTGTGTCGGCAATAAACACCTCAACCAACTGTATGAATATTATAGTACCGCGTCACACAGCAGGGGAACGATACCAATAGGTTGTAACACCATACACCTTACCTCCCTAGAACCGAACCCGCTATAATGAGTGTTATGCTTAGTGCTCACAGCAACAAATCAGGAAACATTTTAGCAGACAGACTGCTTCTTTCATTTATGAATTGCAAAATGGAGAATCTAACCGGTTGGAGAACGATCGCACCTTCTTTGATAGTCGCATATCTAAGTCAATAGTGTCACCTATCGTGTGATTACGGGAGTCGGATCACGCATACTGGGAGTAAATTCGCTGTACAATAATGGCAATGGGCACCATAATTCATGGTTTGAATATTAAAATAGGCCGTCACGCCGTTGTAGAACATTACATATTCCTGTAGGATCAAACCACTTACAGAATGCCTCACCCTCCGAAAAATTGGCCCGCTGTACCGAGAGTATATCATCGTGATCAGAGAAGAATATTTGTATGCATTTTAGTGACGGTCACCTTAATTACATGTATAAAACAGAAGATCGAGTGTCAAATCGTTGGAGAACGTCTCCCTCTTCATTAATGGTCGAACGGCTAAGTAAATAGCTTCACAAATTCCTATGATTCAGAGAGTGAAACCAGGTATTCCGGAGTAAATACGCTAAACAGTATTGGTAATAGACGCCTCAGTTCACAGTATGAATATTAAAGTACAGAGTCAAAACGTTGTAGAACTTTACCTATTTGTTTAGGAACAAACTTCTTATCGAAGGCATTATCTCCCAGGTAGTCCAACCCGCTGTAGGGAGTGCCTTGCTTAGTGTTCATGGAAACATATATGTTGACATTTTAGAAGTGCGCACCTTAATTTCATGTATGAATCAGAAGATCGATGGTCAAATCGTTCGAGAACGCTAATACCATTGTTCAGAACCGAACCGCTTAGTTTATAGCTCCCCTTATATTATGATTCAGAGAGTCAAACCAGCCATTCCGGACGTAAATCCGCAGAACAGTAATGGCATTGGACACCTTAATTCCTATACAGTCAAACGTTATACAGAAGACATTACCCTCCGTGAAGCTAACCCACCGTATGATGAATATAAATTCGTGTTCATAGAAGCCAATTAGTATCCACTTTTGTGACGGGCACCATAATTTCATGAATGAATCAGAAGGTCGTGTGTCAAACGATGCGTGATGGTGATCACGTTATTTGAGATTCGAACGCCGAGGTCAATACCTTCACATATCCTGGGATGTGGAGAGTCAATCCGGGCATTTCTGGAGTCAGTCCGCTTTACAGTATTGGAAATAGAGATCTAAATTCTCGGCATGAGCATTTGAGCAAGGAATCAAATCGTCGGAGAACATTACCAATTGTCATAAAGTTATTCTTTTTACAGAATACGTTACCTTCCAAGAGCGTCTCCGGCTGTATCGGGAGTATAACATCGTGGTCCGCGAAGCAAATTAGTATACATTATAGTGAAGGGCAAATTAATTTGATGTATGAATTATAAGGTCTATGGTCAAACTGTTCGAGATCTTGACCGCCCAGTCTAAGAGTCTATCGGCTATGCCAGCATCTTCACCCATCCTGTGATTCCGAAAGTCAAATCAGGTATTGCCGGAGTAAATCCGATGAATGGTATTTATAATAGACACCTTATTTCACGGTTTCAATATTAAAGTATAGCGTGAAACCGTTTTAGAACGTTACTTCTTGGAACTGAGTCTAACTTATTCCGACGGCCATATCTTCCGAGAGGCTAACTCTCTGTATCGGTAGTATAACTGTCCGGCCAGAGAAATAAAGTGTTATACACATGAGGGACGGACAGCATAGTTTATTGCATGTGTTTGAAGATCGAAGGTCAAACCGATAGAACCATGATACCACCATCTTCGAGAGTGGAATGGCCATGTCAATTGCTTCACCTATGCTGTGATTCCGAGAGACAAACCAGGTATTCCGCGAGAAAATACGTTTTACAGTATTGGCATCATACGCCCGATTTCACGGTATATATATATATATATATATATATATATATATATATATATATATATATATACTGAACTGCAGAGACAAACCGCTGTAGGACGTTACGAATTTGTATTCAGACAAACTATTCACCGAAGGCCTTACCTTCCGAGACGCTAACCCGTCGTTTCATGATTACAAGTTAGTATACAGAGAAACAAATTAATACACATCCTACCGTCGTGCACCATAATTTCATGTATGAATTAGTGGAACGATGGTCAAACCGCTCACGAACGGTGCCACCGTCCTTCAGCGACAGACGACTGAATCATTAGTTTCACCTATCTTGTGATTCCGAACGTCAAACATGATATGCCCGGAGTAAATCCGCTGAATAGTATTGGCAATTCGCACCATAATTCACGGATTGAATATAATTGCAGAGCGTCATGCGGTTTGAGTGCGATACCAATTGGTATAAAGTCAAACGTTTTACGCAAGGCGTTACCTTCCGAGAATCTCACCCGCTGCTTCGGGAGTAAAACTTCGTGTCCAGAAAAAGATATTATTTTTCATTTCAGTGACGGACTCCTTAATTTCATGTGTGAATAAGAAGATCTGTCAAACTATTCGAGTACGTTTCCACCTTCTTTGCGATTCGAACGGCTAAACCAGCAGCTACACCTAACCTGCCATTCCAACAGTCAAACCAGGTATTCCGGGAGTCAATCCGCTGTACACAATATGCAGTGAACACCTTCATTTACGGATTGAATGTGAAGGTACAGTATCTGAGCTTTGTAGAACGTTACCTGTTGATTTAACATCAAAAGTTTTACCGAACGACATACCTTCCGAGGTGCTAACCCAATGTATGGACAGCACAACTACGTGTTTACAGTAGAAAATTAGTCCGCACCTTAGAGACGGGTCCCCTTCATTTGTATACGAATTAGAAGATTGAGGGTCAAACAGTTCGGGAACGTTACCTCAGTTTTTGGGACACGATCGGCAAAGACAACTGCTACACTTATCCGGAGATTCCGAAAGCCAGAGTAGGTATTCCGGGAGTAAATGCGTTGAACGGTATTGCGAATAGTCGCCATAATTCACGGTTTGAATTTCAAAGTAGACCGTCAATCCGTTTGAGAGTGCTACGGAATTTGTAAAAAGTCATACGCTTTACTGAAGACCATACCAACCGAATGAATAACCCACTGTATCTGGCGTATAACTTCGTGTCCAGAGAAAGAAATTAGTCTCCGTTTCAGTGACGGGCACATTAAATTCATGTATGAAGTCGGAGTTCGGAGGTCAAACAATTCCGCAACGTTACCACCTTCCCTGAGCGTCGAATGTCTACGTCAAAACCTTCAGCTATCCTGTGATTCCGAGCTCCATTCCAGGTATTCTGGGAGTAAATCCTGTGAAGAGTATAGGCAATAGACACCTTAATACTCTGTTTCAAAGTTAAAGCAGGGTGTCAACGTGTATGAGATCGATACCAATTGCTGTAAAGTCAAACGTTTTATCGAACGCCTTACCTTGCGCAAACCAATTCCACTGAGTCAAGGGTATAACCTTGAGTTCGGAGAAACGAATGCGTGCACAATTCAGTGACGGGCACCTTTATTTATACCACGTATGAATTCGAAGGTCGAGGGCCTAAACGTTTAAAAACGTAACCACCCTCTTAGAGAGACGAACGGCTAGATGTGTAGCTACACCTGACCTGTGATACTCAGGATCAGATTAGGTATTCCTGGACTCAATATACAGTGCCATATAGCCGATGAACAAGTTAGTTTACGGTATGAATATTAAAGTGGTGCGTTAATCCATTGTCGAACATTACCCATTGATATAGTGTGAAACCCATACAGAAGGCCTTAACTTCCTGAACCCTATCCCGTTGTATAGAGAGTGTTCCTTAGTGCCCATGGAAGCAAATTTGAGGATATTTTAGCAGACGCACACCCTAATTTTATGTCTGACTAGCATAATCGAGAGTCAGACAGATCGAGAACGTAACCGCCTTTTTTTAGAATCGCACTGCTAAGTCAATAGCATCACCTATCCTGTGATTCCGACTGCAAAAACCAGGTATAGCGGGAGTATATCCGCCGTATGGTATTGGCATTAGACACTGTATTTGACGGTGTAGATACTAAACTACAGAATCAAACCGCTGTAGAACGTTACCACATTATTTCAGAGTCGAACGGCTGAGTCATCGGCATCACAGAAAGTTTTTACTTCAAGCGTCATGCCTGGTATTCCAGGAGCAAATCCGCTGAGCAGTATTGGCAGTAGACACCTTATTTCACAGTTTGAATATTAAAGTACAGCGTAAATCTGTTTGTGAACGTTACCAATTGCTATGAAGTGAAGCGCTTTGCCGAAAACCTTACCATCCGAAAAAATAATCCGCTCTATATAGAGTATATCTTCATGGTCAGAGAAAGAAATTGGTGATCAATGCCGTGACGTGTTCCTTAACTTCATGTGTGAATTAGAAGATCGAGAGTCAATCCGTTCGAGGACGTTACTACCTTCGGTCAGAGTCCAACGGCTGTGTCAATATCTTCACGCCTCCAGTGATTCGGAGTGTCAATGTGGGTATTGCAGGAGTAAATTCATCGAACCGTATTGTCAGTAGACCCCTTAATTCACGGAGTGAATATCAAAATGTAGCGTCACACCATCTGAGAACGCAAGCAATTGGTACAAAAGTCAAATGCCTTACCGAAGACCTTACCTTGCGCGAAACTCACCAGCGTCATCGAGATTGCAATTACGTGATCGGAGAAAGAAAATTGTAATCGCTTTAGTGACGGGCGCCTTAATATCATGTATGAATCAGATGATCCAGCGTCAAACCGATGGAGACCGTTACCACCTTTTATGAGTGTCCAACGGCTACGTCAATATCTTCACCAACGCTGTGATTCTGAATGTCAAACTAGGCATTCTGGGAGAAAGTCCGCTGAAAGGTTTTGCAATAGACACCATAATTCGCGGTTTGAATATTACATTAGAGCGTCAAACCGTTTGTGAGCATTACTATACACTTACAGCAGCACTTACTGTAAATTCAATCGGCTTACTGAACAACGTACCCTCCGAAGATCTAACCCGCTGCATCGAGGGTATAACATGTTGTTCAGTGGGACGAACTAGTATACATTTTAGCGACTGGCACCATAGATTCCGTTATGCATCAGATGGTCGAGGGTGAAACTGTGCGAGAACTTTATCACCCACCTTGAGAGACGCATAACTAAGACAGTAGCTTCACCTATCCTGCGATTCGGGTAGTCAATCCAGGTATTCCTGAAGTAAATCCGTAAGACAGTATAGGCAATGGACACTCTAATTCACGAATAAATATTGAACAACTTAGTCAATGCAATGTAGAACGCTACCTATAGCTATATAGTCATGTATTTCACCAAAGGCCTTATCTTCCGTGATGCTAACCCGCTTCATCGAGAATATAACATCGTATTCAGAGAAAGAGGTTAGTACGCATTTTAGTGACGGGCACTTTATCTTGATGTAGGAATTAGAAGATCGAGCATTTAACTGCTCGATAACGTTGTCACCTTTTGTGAGACATGAACGGTTAAGTGAACAGCTTCACCTATCCTGAGATTCCCAAATTCAAACCACGTATTCCAGGAGCAAATACGCTGTCCAGTATTTGCATCAAAAACCCTACTTCCCAGTATAAATATTAAAGAACAGGATCCCATAGTTGTGCCACGTTACCTATTGGTATAGAGACTAACGTATCACCGAAGTCCTTACCTTCGAGGAGCAAATCCGCTGTTTCGAGAGTATGACTGCGTGGTCAGAGTAGTAAAATAGTATAATCTTTAGTGACGGGCAACATAATTTCATCTATGTATCTGAAGATCGGGGGCCCAAACAGTTCGAGAATATTAACACCCTGTATGAGGGCTGAACGGCTACGTCAACAGCTTCACCTATCCCTTGATTCCGAGAGTCATGCCTGGTATTCCGGGAGTAAATCCGCAGAACAGTATTAGCAATACATACATTAATTTACGACTCGAATAATAATGTACTGAGTGAAAACAATGTAGAAAGTTCCCTATTGCTATATATACACGAACATTTTACCGAAAGCGTTAGTATCCCAGACGCTAACCACCTGCTTCGAGATTATATCATCGTGTTCAGAGAAGCGAATTAGTATACATTTCATTGATGGGCGCATTAATTTCATGTATGAATTAGAAGATTGAGGGTCTATTCGTTTCAGAACGTTACCGTCATCTTTGGGTGTCGAAATGCTGAGTCAAGTGATTCACCTATGATTGTGATTCCAAGAATCAAGCCTGGTGTATTCCAGGAGTAAATATGCTGAGCAGTATAGGCAATAGAAACATTAATTCACCACACGAATATTAAAGTAGAGACTCAAATCGTTTGAGAACGGTACCGATTGGTATAAAGTCATACTTGTTATCACAAACCTGACCTTCGGAGATCATAAGCCGTATTATCGTGGTTATAACATCGTGCTCAGAGCATTAAATTATTAATCATTTTAGTGACGGGACCATCATTTCACTACGAATAAGTAGATCGAGGGTCAAACCGATCGAGATCGTTACCTATTCCTATAAAGTCTCACGCTTTACGGAAAACCATACATCCTAAAAAAAAAACCCGCTGTATCGAGAGTAAAACTTCGAGTTCAGGGAGGGATCTTAGAATTCAATACTGTGATGTGCACCTTATCTTCATGTATGAATTGGAAGATCGAGGATTAAACAGCTCGAGAACGAAGCCACCTTCTGTGAGAGTCGAATCGGCTAATTCTAGGGCTTCACCTATACAGTGATTCGAAGAGTCAAACCAGGTATTGGTGGAGTACATCCGGCGAACACTATTGCCATCAGATGCATGAATTCAAGGTCTGAATATTAAACTGACATGTGAAATGTCTGTAGAACGTTACCTATTCGTTTAGATAAAAACGTTTTACCAAAGGCTTATCCTACCGAAAGCCTAATCCGCTGCAGCAAGTGTCTAGCATAACGTTGACGGAAGCAAGTTAGTAGACACTTTAGCAGACGCACAACTTATTTCCGTGTATGAATAGCAATATCGAGCGTCACACCCTTCGAGAACGTTACCACCTCCTTTGCTAGCGGCACAGCTACATCAAAAGGTTCACCTAACCTGTGATTCAGAGAATCAAACCAGGTTCTTCGGGATTAAATCCTTTGAACAGCATTGGCAACAGATACATTTACTCCCGGTTTGCATATTGAAGTAGGGCATCAATCTGTTTGAGAGCGTTACCAATTGGTATAAAGTCAAACACTTTACTGTAGACCTTACCCGCCGAAGAATTAACGCGCCCTATCGAGTGTATAACATGGTGATCACAGGACCAAACGAGTAAACATCTTAGCGCCGTGCACCTTAATCTCGTGAATGAAATAGAAGATCGAGGATCAAACAGTTCCAGAACGTTATCACCCTCTTTGAGGTACGAATGGCTACGTCAACATCCGCAACTATCCTGCGATGCCGAACGACCAATCAGGCATTCCCCGAGAAGATCTGCATCTCAGTGTGGGCACAAGGCACCCTATTTCACGGTATAAATATTAAAGTAAACAATCGAACCGTTGTTGCACATTGCCTCTTGGTAGAGTGTAAAACTTTAAAACGAAGTCCAAACCATCCGAGAAGCAATCCCTCTGTATCAAGAGTATAACTACGCACTCAGACAAGCAAATTAATATACATTTTAGTGACGTGAACCTTAATTTCATGCATGAATTAGAAGATCGAGTGTCAAACCGTTCGAGAATGATACAGCCTACTTTGAGAGTTGAACGGCTATGTATATAGCTTAATATATCCTATGGTTCCGAGAATCAAACCATGTATTCTTAGGGCGAATCCGTTATAGGATATTGTCAATTGATACCTTAATTTGCGGAGTGAATATTAAAACAGAGCAACGCTCCGTGTGTGAATGTTAGTTATTCCCCCAAACTCAACCGTTTTAGCGAATGCCTTAACGTACGTGATGCTATCCCGCTGAATCGAGAGTATAACTGCGTGACCTGGGTATCACATTAGCCACTATTTAGTGGCTTCACGTGAAAATCATGTATGAATTAGAATATCGACGGTCAAACCGTTCGAGATCGTTATCACCTTCCTTGAGAGTCGCACGGTTAAGTGAGTACCCTCTCCGGTCCTGTTCTTCCAATAGTCAAACAAGAAATTCCGGGAGTAAATGCACTGTTGTTGTATTGGCAATAGACACCTATATTTTCTCCATGAGCATTAAAGTAGGTAGTCAAATCGCCGGACAATATTACCAATTGTAATAAAGTCATTCTTTTTACGTAATAAGTAACCCTCCGGGAACGTATCCCGCTGTATCGAGAGTTCAGCACCGTGTTCTGAGGTACAAGCTATTAGACATTTTAGTGACGCGCACAAGAATATCATGCATGAATTGGAATATCGAGGGTCAAACCGTTCGAGAACAGTACCGCAATCTATGAGGTTCGAGCGGCTGAGTCAACAGCTACACCTAACCTGTGATTCCGAGGGTTAAGCCACGTATTCCTGGGGTAAACCTGCTGTATAGAATTGGCAATAGACACCACAATTCACGGTTTGAATATTAATGCAGGCTGCCACGCCGTTGTAGAACGTTATATATTCGTGTAGGGTCAAACCACTTACAGAGTGCCTCACACTCCGAAAGACCCGCTGTATCGAGAGTATAGCACTCTGATCAGAGAAGCAAATTAGTATACATTTTAGTCAAGGGCATCCTAATTTCAAGAATGAAATATAAAGGTGGAAGGTCAAACCGCTCGAGAATGTTTCCACCTCCTTAGAGCATCGATCGCCTAAGAAAATAGCGACACCAATCCCTAGATTCCTAGAGTCATACTAGGTATTCCGGGTCTAAATCCGATGAAATGTATTGGCAATAGACACCTTAATTCACGGTACGCATATTAATGTAGAGCATCAAACTGTTGTACGACTTTACCTATTCGCATAAGATCAAACTTTATACCGAAAGCATTACCTTCCGAGGAGACAAACCTTCTGTAGGGGGTGTCTTGCTTAGTGTTCATGGAAACATATAAGTAGGCATTTTAGAGACGGGCATCTTAATTTCATGTATGAATTAGAAGATCGGGTGTCAAACCATTCTAGATCGATACCACATTCTTTTAGAGTCGAGCGGCTGAGTCAACAGCTTCATCCATAGTTGTTATTCCAAGAGTTAAAATTGGCATTAAAGGAGTAAATCAGCTGAGCAGTATTGGTAATGGTCTCAGTAATCCACTGGTGGAATATTAAAGCAGATAGTCAAACCGTTTGAGAACGTTACCAATTGGTACAAAGTCATCCTTTATACCGATTGCCTTACCATCCGAGAAGCTAACCAGCTGTATCGAGGGTATAAAGACGTGTTCAGAGGCACCAAATAGTATACGCCTTAGTGACAAGCACCTTAATTTAATGCATGAATTAGAAGCTCGAAGGGCAAACGGTTCGACAGCATTGCCATCTTCTGTGAGAGACGAACGGCTAAGTGAATAACTTCACCTATACTGAGATTCCGAGAGTCAGACCAGGTATTGCTGAAGTAAATTCACTGATAAGTATTGCCATTAGGCTCTCTGATTCACGGTTTGAATAGTAAAGCAAAGCGTCAAACCGTTTGAGAGAACTGACAATTCGTAGCAAATCAAACACTTAACCGACGGCCGTAACGTCCAAGAATCTAACACGTCGTATCGTGATTGTAGCTACGTATTTAGGGAAACAATTATTAAACATTTTAGTGACGAGCACCTTAATTTCATGAATGAATTGGATGATTGCGTGTCAATCCGTTCCACAACGTTACCACCTTCGTCGAGAGCCGAACTTCAGATGCATAGCTACACCAATCCTGTGATTCCGGTGGTTAAACATGGCATTCCGGGAGTCAAACCGCTGTACACTACTGCAACGGACACTTTAATTCGCAGTATGAATATTAATATCGAGCGTCACACCGTGAGAGAACGTTACTAATTGCGATAAAGTCAATCGTTTCAAAGAATGCCATACCGTTCGCCTTGCTAATCCGCTCTTTCGAAAGAATAGCTACGTGTTAATGGAAACACCTTAGTCTACTGTTTCGTGACGTCACCGAAAGTTCATGCATGACTGAGAAGGACGAGTGCCAAACCGATCGAGAACGTTACCACCACGTTTGAGACACGAACGGCTAAGTCAATAACTTCACCTATCCAGAGATTCCGAGAGGCAATCCAGGTATTCTGCAAAATAATACGCTGTACACTACATTTATCGGACAACTTAATTCATAGTACGAATATTAAGATGGAGCGCCACATCATTGTAGAACTTTACCTGTTGATGTGGAGTCAAACTTTTTACAAGAAAGCCTTACCTACCTTGAACCAATCCCGCCGCATCGAGAGTACATCTTTGTGGTCAGAAAAACACATTAGTTTACATTTTAGCGACGGGCACCCTAATTTCATGTGCTTCTTGGTAGATCGACAGGTTAACTGTTCGAGAACGCTACCACCTTTTTTGGGTTTCGAAAGGCTAAGTTAATAGCTACACCTTACCTGTGACGCCGACAGTCAATCAAAAGTGCAAAGTGAAACCTATGTAGAAGGTCATGAATTAGTATAGAGTCATACTCTTTACCGAAAGCCTTACCTCCCGAGTAGTCGAACCCGCTGTAGGGAGTGCCTTGCTTAGTGTTCGTGGAAACATATAAGTTGACCTTTTAGAGGCGCGTCCATTAATTTCCGGTGTGAAATAGTAGATCGAGGGTCAAACAGATCGAGCACACTACTACCTTTGTTGTGAATCGAATCGCTTTGATAATGGCTTCAGCTATTCCGAGATTCCGTGACGCAATCCAGGTATTCCGGGTGTAAATCGGCTGAACAGTATTGGCAATCGGCAACGTAATTCGCGATTTGAATATTAAAGTGGAAGGTCAATCCGCCGGAGAACATTACCAAATGGTATAAAGACATGATTTTACCGGAAACCATGCCTCCCACGGTCCTTCGCTGCTGCAGGAAGTGTCATGCATAGAGCAGTCGCAAGCAAATTAGTAGACATTATAGCAGAAGCGAATCTTATTTTCATGAACGAACAGAATTATCGAGAGTCACGCTCTTCGAAAACGATCATACCTTCTTTAAGAGTCGAACAGCTGAAACAATAGCTTCACGTATACTGTTATACCGACAGTGAAACCAAGTATTCCAGGGGTCAATCCGCTGTACACTATAATCAATGGACACCAAAATTCAAGGTGTGACTATTACAGTAGGGCGCAAAATTGTTTGAGATCGTTACCAGTTGGTATAAAGCCAAACCTTTTACCGAAGACACCCTCCGAAGAACTAACCATCTGTATCAAGAGTATAAATCCGTGTTCAGTGAAAGGAATTAGTATTCATATCAGTTAGAGGCACCTTCACATCATGAATGTATTAGAAGATCGGTGGTGAAAACGTTCGAGATCGTTATCACCGACTTTGCGGGTCGAACGGATAAGTTTATTGCTTCACCAATCCTGCGATGCCGAGAGCCATACCAGGTTTCACAGATGTTCATCCGCTGAACAGTATTGGCAATGGATACCTTATTTCACAGTTTGTATATCTATGTATAGCGTCACGCCGCTTGAGAACGTAACTAATGTGTAGATCGATCATACTCCATCCCGGACCCTTCATCTTCCGAGGACATAACCACCTGCATCGTGGGTATATCATCGTGTTCGCAGAAACATATTGCTGTTCATTGTTGCGACGGGCACCATCATTTCATGCATGAGTAAGAAGTTCGAAAGGCAAACCGTTTGACAATGTTATCACCTTCTTTGAAAGTCGCACACCTATTTCACTAGCTGCAGCTATCGCGTGATTCCGAAAGGCAAATCAGGTATTATAGGAGTAAATTCGCTGACCAGTATTGGCATGAAACAGCTCAACTCACTGCATGAATATTAAAGTATAGAATAAAACCGCAGGAGATCGTTACCAGTTGATATAACGTCATGCTTCACAGCACATACCCTACCTTGCGAGAACATAATCCGATGTATCGTGGTTATAACTTCGGGTGCAGGGGAAGAAATTAGTAGAAGTTTTAGCAGACGGACACCTTAACCTCATGTATGAATTAGAAGATCGGGCATCAAATTGTTCGAGATCGTTACCACCTCCTTTGAGAGTCGAACGGTTGAATCAAGAGCTTCACTTGTTCTGTGATTATGAGTGTCAAGCCAGGCATTCCAAGAGTAAATCATCCGAACAGCGGTAGCAATAAACGTGCCTAATCAAACGGTATGGGAATTAAGGTAGACAGACTAACCGACGGTGGACAGTTCCAATTTGGATATGATCAATCTTCTAACGGAACGCCTTACTGTCCGTGCACCTGACCCGCTGTATCGAGATTATTACTTCGTGCTCAGATATGCAAACTAGTTTTCATTTTTGTGACGGGCAAACTAATTTCAAGTATGAAATAGAAAATCGAATATCAAACCATTCTAGAACGTTACCACCTACTTTGATAGTCCAAGGGCTATGTCTATGGTATCACCTATCCTGTGATTCCGAGAGTAGGTAGTCCGTGACTAAACTCGCTGCCCAGTATCGGCACTAGACACGCTTCTTCACGGTATGCATTTTAATGTAGAGAGTCCAACAGTCGGTGAACGTCACCAATTGGAATATGGTCAAACTTCTTACGGAAATCCTTACCATCCGCGGACCTATCCCTCTAAATCGAGAGTGTAACTTCGTGATTCAAGAAGTAAATTAGTATTCATTTTTTTGACGAGCAACTTAATTTCCTGTAAGAATTAGAAGGTCTAGCGTCAAACCGTTCGCGAATGATACCATCCTCCCTGAGATTCGAAAGTCGAGGTCAATAGCTTCACCAGTCCTATGATTCCCGCTGTCAAATAAGGTATTCCGGGTGTATATCTTCTCCACAGTATTGGCATTAGACTCTCTGTTTCACGGTATAAATATTAAAATACACAGTCCAGCCGTTGTAGACCGATACCTGTTCGTATAGAGTGAAACTTTTTACCGCAGGACTTACCTGCCGAGAAGCTAACCCGCTGTATCGAGAGTATAACATCCTGCTCGTAGGAACAAATTAAAATAGATTTTAATGACTGGCACCTTAACTTCATATATTAATTATAATATCGGGAGTCAAACCGATAGAGAACGTTACCACCTCCTTTGAGGAACGATCGGTTATGTCAATAGCTTCACCTGCCCTGTCATACCGATAGTCAAACCAGGTATTCCGAGAGTCAATCGGTTGTCGAGTATTCGCAGTGGACACCTTAATTCGCGGTATGAATATTAAAGCAGGTCGTCAAGTCGATGTGGACAATTTGCGATTGGAGCAGATTCAAACTTAATACAGAAAACGTTACCATCCGTGAACCTAACTCGCCGCATCGGAAGTATAGCAACGTGATCAGTTAAAAAAATGAGTATTCATTTCAATGACGGGCATCTTAACTTGATGTCCGAATTAAATCCCTCGAGACTGTTACCACCTTCTGTCAGGAACGAAGGGATAAGTCAAATGCCTCATATATCTAGTTGATTCGGAGAGACAAGCCCGGTATTGTTGGAGTAAAGCCGCTGAACAGTATTTCCAATAGACACCTTAAGTTACGGTTTGAATAATAAAGTAAATCGTCAATCCGTTTCAGATCATAGCCAATTGGTATAAGGTCAAACGTTTTTCCGAATGCCATATCATCCGCGTTCCTCAGCGCCATCATCTAGAATATACGTTCGTGTTAAGAGAAAGAAATTGGTATTCGTTTAATGACAGGCACCTTAACTTCATGTATGAATTAGAAGATCGGGGGTCGAATCCCTCGAGAACTTTATCACCTTGTGAGGGGTGTCTGCCTAAGACAATAGCTTCACCCATTCTGCGATTCCTAGTGCTAAGCCAGGTATTCCAAAAGTAATTCCGCGGTACAATATTGGCAGTAGGTACCATAATTCACTGTATGAGTATTACCGGATCCAAATGAGCCGTAAGGTATTGCCAATAAGCATCATAATTCACGGTTTGAATAAAAAAGTAGGGCGGGAAACCGTTTGAGAACATTGCCAGTTGGTATAATGTCAGATGCTATACCGATGTCCTTACCTTCGGGGAAGCTAACCAGCCTTTCGAGTGTTTAACTTCGTGTTCAGCGAAAGAAATTAGTCTTCATTTCAGCGGCGAGCTAGTCAACTTTGTGTAAAAATTAGAAGATCGATGGTCAAATTGTTCGTGAACGTTATCACCCTGTTTGAGCGTCGGACGGATATTTCAATAGCTATACCTATCCAGTGATTCCGGGAGTCAAACCAGATAATCCGAGAGTAAATCCGCTGACGAGGATTGTCAATAGGTACCTTAATTCGCGTAGTGAATATTAAAATAGAGCGTCACGCCGTGTGAGAACGTTACAAATTGATATAAAGTCATTCGTTTTATCGCGTGCCTTATCGCTCGAGAAGTAAATCCGTTGCAATAAGCAGTATAGCTAGGTGGTTAGGGAAACACATTAGTATACAACTTAGTGACGGCACAATAAATTCATGTATGAATTTGAAGATCGAGGGTCAAAGCATTCCAGGGCGCCACGATCTGTGAGAGACGGTCGGCTAAGTCAATGGCTTCACGTATCATATGATTCGAGAAGCAAACCAGGTATTCCTGGAGTAAATCCGCGGAACTGTATGGTCAATAGACACCTGAATTCACGGTTTGTATATTAAAAACTTGCCGTCATGCCGTTGTCGAACATTACATATAGGTGTGGTGTCAAAGTTCTTGCAGAAGATCTTACCCTCCGAAAACTGACTCGCTGTATCGGGAGTATAACACCGTGTTCATGGGTACAAGCTGGTATACATTTAAAGACGGGCGCCTTAGTTTCGTGCATGAATTAGAAGATTGATGGTCACACCGTTTGAGAACGTTACCACCCTCTTCGAGAGCCGAACGGATGAGGCAATAGGTCCACCTATGCTGTGATTCCCAGAGTCAAGGCAGGTTATCCGAGAGTAAATCCTCCGCAGAGTATTGGCAACGGACACCTTATTTCACGGTTTGAATATTAAAGTAAAATGTCAATTCGTTGGAGAACATAACCAATGTTTATAAAAACATGCTATTTACCGAATGCCGTGGCTTCCTAGAACCTAACCCGCTGTATCGAGTTCCATACTTAGTGCAAACGGAAACCAATCAGTAGACTTTTTAGCAGACGCACAGCTTTGTTGCATGTATGAATAGCAAAATCGACAGTCAAACCGTTGCAGAACGATTCCACAATCATTGAAAGTCCAACATCTAAGCAAATAGCATCTCGCATTCTGTGATTGCGATAGTCTGACCACGTATTTTAGGCGTAAATGCGGCGAACGATATTGGAAATATATACCATAATTCACAGTTTGAATATTAAGTTTGAGAGACGAACTGTCGGGGAACATTACCAATTGGCATAAAGTTCTTCTATTTTGACATACACCTTGCATTCCGAGGACGCAAGCCGCCGTAGCGATTGTCATGCTTAGTGCCCACGGAAGCAATTCCGTTAATATTATGTCAGACGCATGCCTTATTATAGAATAAGAATTAGAAGATCGAGAGTCAAACCGTCCGAGAACGTTGCCACCATCTGCAACAGACGAACTGCTATGTCAAGAGCTTCGCTTATCTAGTGATTCGGAGAGTCGAACCAGGCATTCATGGAGTATATACACTGAGCTATATTGCCAATAGCCACTATAATTCACGGTTTGAACAAAAAAGAAAAGGGTCAAACAGATTGAGAGCAATGCCAATTTGTATAAAGTCGAACACTGTACCGATGGCCTTAACGTCCGAGCCGTGTCGAGAGTATAGCTACGTGCATAGGGAAACACATTAATATACAATTTAGTGACGGCACCTTCAATTCATGCATGAATAAGAAGTTCGAGGTTCAAGTCGCTTGAGAACGATACCACCTTCTCTGAGAGGCGAACGGCTAATTCAATAGCTTGACCCATCCTGCGATTCCTAGAGTCAAACCAGGTGTACCGGTTGTAAATCAGCGGAACTGTTATAGGCACAGATACCTTAATTGACGGTTTGAGTATTAAAGTGGAACATGAAAACGCTTGCGAAATTTACCAGTTTGTTTGAAGTCAAACCTTGTTACGAAGACCTTACCATCCGAGAAACGAACCCGCTGTATCGTGAGTACAACTTCGTGTACAGAGAAGCAAGTTATGGGATATTTTAGTGACAGACACCATAATTTCATGCTCTGTATAGAGGATCGAGGGTCAGTCCGTTAGAGAATGATACCACCTTCGTTTCGAGTCGACGGGCAAAGTCAATAGCTTCACCAATGCTGTGATTCCGAGGGACAAACCAGGTATTCCGGAACTAAATTCGCTGTACAGTATTGGCGATATACACCCTACTTCCAAGAATAAGTATAAAAGTGCAGTGTCAATTCTATGTTGAACGTTACCCGTTGGTATAGAGTCTACCTTTTCACCGAAGGCCGTAACTTCCGAGGATCTATCCCGCTGTATCGAGAATATAACTTCATGGTCAAAGAAGCATAATAGTTTAAATTTTAGTGTCGGGCAACTTAATTTAATCCATGAATCAGAAGGTCGAGGGTCAAACGCTGCGATAACGTTATCAATTTCTTTGAAAGGCATGCGGCTAAATTGATAGCTTCAACTATGCTTGGATTACGAGAGTCAAACGAGGTATTCCGGGAGTAAATCCGCAGCACAGTCTTGGCAATAATCAACTTAATTCACGGTTTTAATATTTAAGTAGAGCGTCAATCCGTTGTAGAACATTACCTATTCGTGTAGGGTTAAACATCTTACAGAATGCCTTACCCTCCGAAAAACTTATCAGCTCTAGCGGTAATCTGACACCATGTCCAGTAGTAGGAAGTAGTATACATTTTAGTGACGGCAGCCTTAATGTCATGAGTGAATTCGAAGATCGAGCGTCAAACCGTTCGAGAACGTTACCTCTTACTTTCAGATTCGAACGGCTAATTCAATAGCTTCACCTATCCTGTGACTCCGAAAGTCAAACGAGATATTCCGGTAGTAAATGCGCTGTACAGAATCGGCAACATATACCATAATTCGCGTAGTGAATACTAAAAGACACCGTCACCCCTTGTGAGACCGTTATTAATTGCTATAAAGTCAAACGTTTTACAGAATACCTTACAATCCGAGAAGCTATCCCGCCGCATTGAAGGTATAGCTACGTGTTTAGGGTGACACATTCGTACACAAATTAGTGACGGAACCATAAATTCATGCATAATTCAG
>NW_027470488.1:0-37164 GCF_051020765.1 Lasioglossum baleicum
GGCCGTCTATTTGCGTAACAATAAGTGAGGTACAGTGCCTCCATCTGCTGGCTAACATCAATTAAGAGGTTCATTAGCTCAGCTATCCACTGTTGCCCATGTGTACGTTTAATCTTTTACTTCGAAAAATAAGGTTACAATGCACGAGAAACAGTCAGTGGTCAAAGTGTAAAGCATCTTAGAACTTGAATGTGCTATTCAGATTGTGAAAACAATAAATTTCCTATTATTTAATTTCTTCCGCAATATATAAATCATTGGGTCCAAATTCCAATAAATTATTTTGTCCAATAATAATAGAGATAAGGCCTGAAATATCTACGTTGGAAATTTCGGATTTGAAATCTATTCGAAATTAGAATTACACTTTCTAAATTATCGAGAATATTATTTAATTATTTTTATTCTATATAAATATGTAAGATTTGTTATATAATATTTTCAATTAAATAAGAAGTTAATTGATATTAATGTTGCGTTAAAACTAAAATTCTAAATTTTCCTTTCAACGAAGTGTTTGTTTCTAATGATGTATCTTTCGATTGAAAAGTTAAAGATCTGTTTTAAATATTGCGTAGTACTTTTCCAAATGATTGATCCGACAATTCGACGAATCAAAAGTCAAAAATGTGATGTAAAATAAGTAGAAACGATGTAATTGGTTTCAGGTTTACTTTATAAGAAAAATCTGAGGAACAAATTAATAGTTATGGATAAATATATTTTTCAATCTATCTTGTATAAATATTTATAAAGTGAATTTTTCATTTTCTGGAACAATTATCGCAAACATTATTAAACTGGTTGCGAAATTCGAAACTTTTCATTTGTTATCTTCACATTCGGTAATTATAAACCTTCCATTGCTGCACTTTTATTTTTCTTCGATTTATTTGCTAATTTCAGTACCGCTATTTTTTTGAATACATGTCGAATGTATATATAACGAACTCAAATTTGAATTCCTAAAACAATTTGTAATAATCAAAGTCGCTCCTTCATCACGCGTTAATTATCGAAATTTATCACACGTATTCAACACATTTCATGTCATCGTAACGAATTTTAAATGTAACTAGTTCCGCAATATTAATTGCGGTACAGTATATCCACGAGTATCGTCGCTACTTAACGTAACCGAAGTTTACAAACTCGTGAAATTCAAAGTAAATTGCGACCCACTTGGAAACCAGCGAATATTGAATAAAACAGCTCGTTATATAGGGCATTAAGTTTATACTACAATATATAATTATTAACATAATAATTATAATATAATCCTATGAAGGAAATTTGAAAAATCAAATAACAAAATTAAACACTTCGGTCGGTATTATTTCCTCCTAAAATTGATAACGAAATAAATAACGATACACATATATACAACTCAGGGTAAATAATACCGAAAAATTTCATTTTGGTAGTTATTCTTCTTGGTAGTGATTATTCGGTTTCTAAAAATCAAATAACAAAATTAAACATTTTGATCATTATTATTTCTTCATAATATTGATAACGAAATAAATAACGATATCCATATATACAACTCAGGGTAAATAACACCGCAAAATTTCATTTTGGTAGTTATTCTTCTTGGTAGTGATTATTCGGTTTCTAAAAATCAAATAACAAAATTAAACATTTTGATTATTATTATTTCCTCATAATATTGATAACGAAATAAATAACGATATCCATATATACAACTCAGGGTAAATAACACCGAAAAATTTCATTTTGGCAGTATTACGCGAATTATATTATAGTATTCATATGATTGCGAATAATAAAAATAATAATAAAAGATTGTACATAAACACGCTTTTTATTTGGTTTTCGTTTATTACAGTAACTACATTTTTCGACGGCAAAACCTTTACTTGTTATTTTTCTATATTAACACATATGAAAATAATGGAAGAAAATGGACCATAATAATGTTTAATATATATTTCCGAATATAGAAGAAAATTTAGATGTAAGAACTGTACGAAGTGAGTGAAGTAAAAATATACGTGCAATAAATTCTGTCGGCTACGTTGCAATTACCATTTAACCAGAAGTACGGGTATGTATATTGTAATAACGATAAATGTATAGGTATACCTGCACCGAAGCATATGGGTATACATCGTGGAAACCATGGACAGGTTAATTGCAATGAATTTCAGAGACGTTTCCACGGGTGGTCCGATCGGATCGCTCAACGATCGCTCAACGATTGTTCACCGATTCTTTTTCTCCTAACATTGTGCGAGAGTATATTAAGTTTTATCGATGAAAGCTATCAACGAGGATGTTCAAACAGAAAACCCATCGCTTATATTACTGTGTGCATTCTCGTTAGAGTGTTTAAATTTCAGTGCATCTTGAATAAATTAAAGCTGAAATAAAACATGATTTTCAAATCTAATATCTCTAATGTAAAATTACCAAAGTTGTGTAGAAATACCAAAGTTCACAAATACCAAAATTTATATTTATATTTATGTTATAATGGAACAAATTTTCTACAGAGTAGTACACGTATCATAGTCAATTCATAGAATATTATTCTATGCAAGCTTATGAACACGTTTGCTCACGATTAATCAGTAATCAGTATTCCTACGATCTAAAAACATTTTTTGTTAAGTCAACCAGAGATAACATTCATATAACAATATTATCAACTACTTATTACTTTATTATTTTTTACAATACATAACTAAATTAAGATATTAACTGCAATCTATTTTTAAGTATCATCAAGAACACGTTCACTCACGATTAATCAGTAATCAGTATTCCTACGATTTAAAAACATTTTTTGTTAAGTCAACCAGAGATAACATTCATATAACAATATTATCAACTACTTATTACTTTATTATTTTTTACAATACATAACTAAATTGAGATATTAACCGTAATTTATTTTTTAGTATCATCAAGGACACGTTTGCTCACGATTAATCAGTAATCAACATTCCTACGATTTAAAAACATTTTTTGTTAAGTCAACCAGATATAACATTCTTATAACAATATTATCCACTACTTATTACTTTATTATTTTTTACAATACATAATTAAATTAAGATATTAACCGTAATTTATTTTTTAGTATCATCAAGAACATTCCACCGGATACTGTTTTGCTTTCAGTCGGTTTATGCAGAGATATAGCCTGTATGTGACCACAGAGAATGCTTGGTAAAATGAGCAATTCGGATGTCCAAGTATTGCTAACTGTTGAAAACCGTGCAACTATCATGGATATCGTGGGATTGACTGTCTGAAAGATACGCGAGGGAATTTAGAGATGGCAAGCAACCCAACGTTCTGTTGTTTTAAAGAATATGATCATTGTTCGTAGAGGCTCTGGCCACGAAGTGAAGTAGAGGGTGCTGAGCGTGATAAGGGAACTCAGAGCAGCAGGGCACTTACCCCAGAACCTCGGAGTGGAACGTATACCCGAGAAACTTGGTCATTCTTTTTATGCAAAATTTATTACATTTCTTAAATTTATATTATATTCGCTTTCATTAACGATTTTATTCATTTGTACATACTTTCAACTCAACAAAAGTTGCGTGTTTAACACTAAACCTACCACGGTCAAATGACCAGTGAATGAAAAGAAGCAAAAGCTTTAAAAAATAGAATAATAAGAGCCATTGAGAAAATGATCATATTTATATTGAAAGAAAAATCGCGAAAACGAGTGATTAAAATTATAACATTGATCGCAGAATTTCTAACAAATGTTTGGAAAATTAAGACCATGGTGGGTTTAGTGTTAAAATCAAAACAAACACGATTTTTCGTTCTCGCAAAGATAAATAATGATACCATTAATTTCATATTAAAATTAGCGTATTAACACTTTCGCTACGGCGAACTTTTCCAAAAAATGTGATTATGAATTTAAGATATAGTGTTTAAGTTTGGAGGTATATTATATAAGAAAAAGTTAAAATATTTTTTCATATGGTTTCCCAATCCTACTTGTCGTTTTTGATATAGAAAACATATTTCCGATAAAGCACAAAAAATCAAATATTCTTTTAACTTTCTCATAAAGATTTTATATCCTTTTAACCCTTTGACTACTATAAGTGCCTACAGTACTCAAAGGGTCAATGAATTCAGGAAGTAATTTCCAATATTCGAGATTTAAAATTATTATGACATTTACTCGAATAACGTTTGAGATTATTTGAAGATGAGAGAAATTGAATTATACGCAAAATTATTGATACTAAAACATAACCAGTTACTTGGCGATCAAACAGTTAATTTATGACTGGCTAAATAAATATAGAATAATTATAAATTTTGAAACAACTTGAATAAGTAGTACATATATTAAAAAATTGATTATAGGCAAATTATAAAAAATAAGAATAATGAAGTTATGTAAATAAATATTTAATTCAATATTCAACGTTCTCACTATCGTCGTTTCTTTTTATCTACTATACTTGTAATATACACGTGAATTCGTTAGTATTATCTCTTCTTACTTCGTTTCATCTGAAATTGTTCATCATTTGACTGATCGTGGTAGGTTCACCGTTAATTGCAGTTTATAGCCCAAAGTGATTTTCTGCTGAACACTATTCCCTCGCATACCCTTTTAATTAAAATAAAATTCCTTCGCGCAAATTAATTGGATCGAGCATGAAATCAGAGTTCATCGATTAAAATTGTTTGCGCTCTGGAAAACCATGTAGATGTCGTCGGAAAGTTGCTAGAGAAATGGCTGATTAATAGTGAAACTCTCTCCAGCCTTACTACAAGGCCCAATGCTATCGGTTTTTGTCCGCGCGTCTATCATTCCTCTCTCCAAAAGCTTCCGCAGCTACTGGATCTTCTTAATTAAAAGTTACTTAGTAAACTATTCCCTGATTTCATGTCATCCTCGATCCTTTATTTTCGTTTAAATAATACACTCTTTGTCAGAAAATGTTTGCATGCTAAATTATTTATTACAATTATTGCGGTATAGCAGTTTTAAAGTTCCATAAAAGAAGGATAGTAGGAAGTTGATTTTACAATATAAGAAATTTAAAATTAATCATTTTTCAGAGAATGTAATTAATATCGTGAAATGTGCGATAGCTTTAATAATTATTGTAATTGCATGCGACTTCTTGTTAGATAATCTATATAACAAATTGATCTTCTTAATAAAAATTCACTTAGTAAATTATTCCCTGTTTTTATGTCATCCTTGATCCTTCACTTTATTTTAAATAATACACTCTTCGTCAGAAAATGTTTGCATGCTAAATTATTTATTACAATTATTACGGTATAGCAGTTTTAAAGTTCCATAAAAGAAGGATAGTAGGAAGCTGATTTTACAATATAAGAAATTTAAAATTAATCTTTTTTCAGAAAATGTAATTAATGTCGTGAAATATGCGATAGCTTTAATAATTATTGTAATTGCATGCGACTTCTCGTTAGATCATTTACATAACAAATTGATCTTCTTAATTATGAGTTACTTAGTAAACTATTCCCTGATTTTATGTCATCCTTGATCCTTAATTTTATTTTAAATAATACACCCTTCGTCAGAATATGTTTGCATGCTAAATTATTTATTACAATTATTACGGTATAACAGTTTTAAAGTTCCATAAAAGAAGGATAGTAGGAAGCTGATTTTACAATATAAGAAATTTAAAATTAATCTTTTTTCAGAAAATGTAATTAATGTCGTGAAATGTGCGATAGCTTTAATAATTATTGTAATTGCATGCGACTTCTCGTTAGATCATTTACATAACAAATTGATCTTCTTAATTATGAGTTACTTAGTAAACTATTCCCTGATTTTATGTCATTCTTGATCCTTTACTTTATTTTAAATAATACACTCTTCGTCAGGAAATGTTTGCATGCTAAATTATTTATTTCAATTATTACTGTATAACAGTCTTAAAGTTACATAAAAGAAGGATAGGAGGAAACTGATTATACAATATAAGAAATTTAAAATTAATCTTTTTTCAGAGAATGTTATAATCGAGCTACTGTTAATGTCGTGAAATGTGCGATAGCTATAATAATTATTGTAATTGCATGCGACTTCTTGTAAGAACATCTTCATAACAAATTGATCTTCTTAATTAAAGGTTGCTTAGTAAATTATTCCCTGATTTTATGTCATTCTTGATCCTTTACTTTATTTTAAATAATACACTCTTCGTCAGAAAATGTTTTCATGCTAAATTATTTATTACAACTATTACGGTATAACAGTTTTAAAGTTACATAAAAGAAGGATAGGAGGAAACTGATTTTACAATTTAAGATTAAAATTAATCCTTTTCTCAGAGAATTCAATTATAATACTTGCATTGGTTACACTAGTGAATTCATTAGGATTCAAGGTCTATACTACTTCAGTAGAGTCGAATACTGAAATAGTGTAGGCTCAATTCTATTACTTGTATTGGTAACATTAGTAAATTTATTAGAATGCAAGGCTTATTCTACTTCAGTAGAGTCGAATACTGAAGTAATATAGACTCAATTCTAATATTCTATATTTTAAACACGATGAAACGTTCATTATAATCGAAGGATTAACTTTGCTACAGGTAGCAAGTTCATAAATAGCCTAAACTTTAACGTTGTCAGGGCGATGTAACCTCTTAACTTGGGTTTTCCCTAGAACTTAACTCCTTTCATTGCCTCGGGAGTTTGTTTCAAAAGTTTGTAACATTTTTACATTATGGCTTGGTCACCGATGGCTTCGACTTATATAGAAGGACCCTCAACAGTCATAGTGCAAACACAAGGAGGTTATAGCTTATGAGTTACTAAAACAAAATAGTAGATAATATACATATAAGATTTTTTTTCCAACGAATAACTCTATAACTTATTAGGACTATCGAGTTACGAATTAGGCGATATTACAACTTATTACAGACAAAATCTTTATGTGGTATATGTATCAGGCGATGGATACAGTAGATACGTATATTTATTATATTCATTATAATTTCAATACAGAGTTTGGATAATTTTTTGTATAACTTGAGGAACAGAATTCGAAGGCCTCAAGTGAATAAAGTCCATTAATTACTACCATAAGAAGTTACTTATTGGATTTTCCTGATATATTCGACAGAACGCCAGTTCGATTCTGTAACCATAGTGTGAAATTATTCCTTTTGCACGTATTTGTATTCCTAATGCATAATATATAAGATATTCAGCGAATCAGTGTATATTTGATTCTTCGCGCATTATGTACAATATCAAAAAATGCATCTAAAAAGCTAATCAATATTAAATCAGTTATACATTGTAATATTTATAATCGTCAAAAGAAATTATTTAGATTTACTAACTAGCTACATCAAACTAGGTTTAACGACATACTAGAATATAACATTTAAATGACTTTGAGTTCAAAAATTCAGTGAAGTCGTATAGACAATCCTACTGAAAAATTAATATACTTCGCCAGTTAACAAATAAATTTGTGATGTTCCTAGCTGAAATAAACAGAAAATAATGAATCATAATGATAAATATACATAAAAGTGAATGAAGAAGATCCAGTTATTTATACGCATAAGGTTGATATTTTGTGAAAATTTAGATTCAAAAGCTTTGAAAATCGACGAAAACATAATAAAAAGGAACAGCTATTACCCAGATTTCCTTTAGACCATTCCACAGCAATATGAATAAACTTGTTCGGTGTTTTTACTGCGGTAATTGATAACGAAATGAACATTGAACGAAAATATACAAAATACCTATCAAAGCAAATAGACAGTCTGCGATTTGTAGTTTGTCGTATAGAGAATATGTATAAAATGCACAAAATTCTGAAGCTCCGAAACCATTTTCTTAATATTTTAATTATTCCGGTTTTTATTCTGTAATGTAATAATTTATCCTCCAAAAGGAAAATGAAATATTAACGAAAAAAGTGAATTTAATGAAATACTAACTGTAATTAAATATTTTTAATGAAACTGATATTCGTAACTGAAATAACATCAATACCTTTGGCTTTTACTTTATATAATTTTCTTAATTTTTGAGAATATACAGTTATAGTTTCATACTATGTACAACATTCTTTAAATAATATATAATCTAAAGCAGAATTGAAAAAAATATTAATTCAATTCCTCAAATATTTCTTCTGGAATGTATATGGAAAAATATTCTTCATTTCGTAGACTCTGGTGCACATTTCTTCGTAAATTATTTACAGACGAGGAAAAGTATGTGGTGGCATAAATAAAATATATAGGAAATGCGAAGAAATAAGTATAAATAAATTATACATTTTACGAACAGTTTATAAAACACCCTGTTACTACAAACCAACAGTTAGAAGCGACATCTTGCGAAGTATTATATCAAAATGTGTTTCCTGAAAGATAAATTATTAAACAGCTGCATGTCGTCATTAATATACATACAAAGAAGAAAAGAAGAAAATAAATTCTATACAATTCAGGCAACTCGTTTATTTTCAAAATAATAAATGTTTATTACAACAATTAACATTTACACAACGAATATTACAGTTTAAGTAATACCATTCGTATTCGATGTTCTAAATACAATCTTTAACTTTTCACAATTAGAATTATCATGAAAAATGTCACACGAATTGGTTATTGTTACAGATTCCCTTTTACAGTGTTCAATATTTCTTTATTCTATTGTACAAATCTATTTTTTTATTCTAGTATTTCGTGCCCGTTATATTAATCTCAATTTTGTTCCAATTTACCGATTTCATATTTCCCTGAAATCTCATACTCTCTCTTCGGCTTTAACTGTCCAGTATTACGTCCCTATGTGCTGAAACCTGCAGCAACGGAATGTCCAATCAGAATGTCCTTAGTCATAGCGAGCAGCGCCTAGTCCAATCAGGAATATTCTGCATAGTCTGGGGTGTCTTGTCCTTATACCCTGTTCATGCCCTGTCACTCATCCGTCCTCAGGTATGACTATGCGCCCATGCCTCGACAGTTAGGTCCGCAAGTCCGAGATTAAAAAGTCGAACACACGTAGGGGTCTAATCCTTTAGCTTTATGGGGAAAGTTACGATACATTTATTGTAGTTCAGCAGAAGCAGTCGCAAACATAAGTAATAATTGGACCACTCATTTGGAAAGTGGTGCGAGTCCATTTTCTTCGGTTTCGAGAAAATTGAATGTCAGCAGATCTGACAATTAAATATAGGTTAATTATGTGAAGTCTGGGAATGTTTCTACTAATTTATCAATATGTAATTTGGTTATATAAATTTCTTTTGGGGGAATTTAACTAAAATAATATACAATTTCCAGGCTGCAAATGGACTACCACCATTTTCATAATTAGTCAATTGTAAATATCATTTAATTTCAATTTTGAAATAACAAATATTACTTAAAATATATCTCATATTAAGTCTCATTTGGTATGTTTTTAACTATAGACAAGTGACATGTGTCTAATACGTATGTGAGAAATCTTATTCGCTATATATAGATTAAAAATTTCATTTTCTCCAGCTTCTTTTTATTACTATAAACTCGTAAATGTATGTATATGGTAACTATCGTGCCTGATAAATACTTTCGTTCATATACGAAAGATATGGCAATGAAAGTGTTATATATACTAAATAACAATAAAGAAAATGTATAATAATTAAATGTGAAAAAAATTGTCGTAACATTCGGCTAAATTTTTATGTACGACAAGAGTACTATGTGACACATCACCGAATGTTAAACATCTTACAAATGACGCACAATATAACACTATGTTCTGGTTATTAGAATTGAGTTATTTGATTATTATTGTTATTTTATTACTAAGAACTCGTAGTTATTCAATGTATCATAATTATCTACTAACTGATCGTATTAGAAGAGGCTTCATAATAATGTATCTGCTTATATTCAAAATACCATTCTATTCATGGCTCACACGAAACGTAGCGTAGCAAGAATTTGGATTATGCTATTGAATCCAAATATTCGCCCTTTAAATATCCTATTAATTGTTTAACTTAGTACGAAGTGGAAAAAAAATTAATCGAACAACGTAATAAACGATTAAATATTTAAAAATTTATTTTATTCTGTCTTATTTTAATATATTGCTTTACAGTTTCATAATATGTTTGTACATTTATTATACGATAAATTATACACATAATAATTTATACATTTTTCTAACTGATAATTTACAATCTTATCTCGTACACATTTGTCTCGTATAGTATATACATATACCAGTCATTAATTTGTGGATATATGTAAGTTCATGTACGTATACATATGTTTTCAATATATAAGTATACATTTTGGAAAAAAAATATAGACTATAGAATCAAACGTATCTAACATATAAAAATAATTTTTATATTTATTATAGACATTCAAGGATTTTGCTTTTATGGTTATAATCCATGAATCTGAATTTACAAATACAATTGTGATGGATGACGTCTAAGGTACAATTGTTTTTAGCGGTCATATATTGCGTAAGATAAAAATAGTAGAAATTTATATATTTGTAGGTCATTAAATGATATGAAAGAAATCGTAAGCATAAACTTATTAGTACACTTCGTAGATTAAGAGTAGGATATATCGTTAATGAAGCTTATTTTATATCTGGCACCAAGCGTAGAATTTTGTATGCCCATTTATTTATATACAATGTCTTGAACATCTGCATTTGTAAAATTTCTAGCATCGAATTAAAGTAATTTAAATTACAATTTATAAACTTAGAAAATTTCATGTACTTCGAGCACTGCATTATTATTGAAATTAGTTATTAAATTGATATGTACAATTTAACAACTACACAATGGTTACAATAAATTACAACGAAATCAATGGATTCCTGTAACGAATATATAAAAAACAAATGGCATTACGAAGATTAAATTCCCTTTGATAAGTCTATTAAAAATTCTTAACCACACGAACAAGGTATTATTCGAAAAGTACTGGAAGCGAAAGGAAAGCGAAACGCATAAAACAAAAAGTAAATATCGATAGGATACAAAGGCTATTTTATTCGCACAACGACCAAAAATATTACTATAGATTTGAATATCCAATAAGAACGATATACTTTACTCGTGGTTCAATAAAACGGAATAATTAATTACTAAAATAAATTCTGAATAAATAAAAAGGCGTGAAGGTATGCGGTATGTTTTTGCGCCAGGTGGATTGTTATCGATAGCGTTGCACGCGGTCGAAACCTTTAATTCCTTTAATGAATACAACCACAAGGGAGTCAGCGTTACGACATCTTGTAAAAACGAACGAATGAAACTTTTGTCAATGAAAGCGGGTGCGATTGTGTTGGGAAGAAAGGAATAAATTGAAACACGATAGTCCAATACCGAAGTAACCGCGTATAGGATAGGATAAGGGTAGAGCTCCGTAAGTAGCCTCCGACAGAACTCGTGCCAAACAATTTGCAATGCTGAAGCGAAAAGTTGTCGAGCTTTACTGCAAGGAGGGTTTCTCACGAGGCCGACGAATAGAACGAGTTTGTCTTCACCGTTCCGAGAAAGTCGGAAGAGAACTGCCATCAAGCGGACGAACCAAGTGGAAAGCGAGGAAACGAAAGAAGGAAAAGATTAACGAAACGAGGAACTATCGAGTGATTGAACTATGCTTTGCATAAAATCGAGAAAGGTAGAATACATTTTTCGACGCTTTTCCTCCGTCAGTTTACCTTCCTCTACATACTACCGTAATACTTTCCATTACACTTACCTCTATTCGCGAGGATACTATTTATTTTCCGTATTACGGCTTCCACAGCCAGACTACCATTTCCGACCTGTGCATTAAAGCGTAATAATGAAACTAGAATTTTACCCACGCAATCGAATATCCTTCGATCATCGTGATTAATATGTCTGTATCCTCTGACAAACTACGATAATAATGATAAAATTATTATCGATATTATCGGTAATAATAAATGTCAAAGGAAGAAAATAACGTTATATACTATTTATGGATTAATAGTTTGTTAAAGAGTTATACGCAAATGTTGTATTATATATGTTATATAATTACGTATTTCCTTTATATTAAGAATTTCTGTTGGGAATTCGAAACGTAATGCTTTCATGACATCGATTTGTTATAAATAATATCAAACGGTATGGATAAACACATTTAATCCCGTGTGTACTGTAATTGAAAATGTGTCGTTACTTAATTCGCGAATACAATATTTATTTAGAACTATATAACAATGCGTTTGTTTGCAGATTATTCGTATAACGTCTCCGTTTTCTTCTCGCTTTTAGATTAAGGTCTTGTAGCTTCCGTCATTTCGTATAACAATAATAATGCAAATATTATAATAAAATAACATTCATTATCTATCGATATACATTCATTATAATAATAATCTTAATATTAACGTAACATAATGACGTAATGCATAATGATAATGGAATTTCAGTAATATTATAAGAATACTGTTAACATTTGATAGGATATTACTTACAATTCTTTAAATCAATTATTTAAAAATATTATTTCTGCTTTGCTATCTATGCACGCATAACCTTCGTGTTTTATTTTCTATACGTGTATAGTTAATGATATTCACCATTGGTAATAAATGTGAAAATGACACGAATGTGAAAATACTCGGTAACATCGCTAAAACTACTTAGTTATTAATTTGAAATGGTAGATGGAAAAAGCGAAACCTTCTTAGTTCTTCTCGTTTATCTGATACATATGGATCGTTTATTTAGAAAGTGGTGTAGGTCAAACCAAAAAAAGAAAAAAAATGGACTTGCACTACTTTTTAAATAAACGGTTCATATGTCACATAAATGTTGGTACAAAGTTGTCTCGATATATTCGGCAAAGTTAAGCTAGCTCATCGAGACAAAATAGTCAATTCGCTATTACAAGGAGGAATATCACACGAAAAATAATAAATATGTCCGATCATAAATGATAAATAATATCATACATACTATAGAATATTTATACAAACTTCGCTGTTCGAAATTAGTTCTACATATCCTGTAAGACATCTGTACCAACAAGGTACGCATCGAGTGCTTGGTAATTTAAAAACTCGGCAACTCGTACGAAAAATAACCACACTGATGTCGCAATTATTCACCCGTAATAGTTATTATGTCACTCGAAGGTTTTTTCCACTTTACCCTCCACTTTGGTTATCTTTCTTCCCTCCGTTACCGATGCGCGGTAATATTTCCATGAGGCAAAAACATGCGCAAAGGATCTATAACGTCAGAGGCACTCGTAAAGCATGAAGGACACGAGTGATGTAGTTACGTGGAAGAATAGTTCAGCGGTTGGAATTACTACACTTGTGTAATAAAACGGTTGCCACTTTCCTGTGTAATTTTTCCGGGCGCTGTGAGTGCGGACAACCAGGAAGTTCGTTGGTTAACGTTCTGCGCTGCGGGAATTCGCAGCGCGAAATTATTGCGACAATATGTCAAGATCTCGAAAGTAAGTTCAGAAAAATACATAAAGAGAAAGGAGGCGCTGATTAGTTCGTCGAATAATATTTGCATTCATTTGCAAAGAAACAAAGGGAGCTAGTTACAAGGGAACTATAATGGGACGAGGGAGGAAGGGAGAGAAAGGGAGGGAGGTAAATAACGTTTACAGATATAAAGTACAATTTCAAGACCATCATTATTCCCACCGCACAACCTTTAAAGGAAACAGTCATGCTTAATTAAACGTTTAATTTTCGAGTAAAGTCCCTGTAGCGTTCCGATTGTCCGAAGTAATTAAACCGAACACGTTTAAATAGAACAATTTTGTTTTTTTTTTTTTTTCATTTAACGACCCACTCTCGAAAAATCTGTCGGCTTTGAATTGTTACCCGGAGAAATTATTTAATGCGTTGATTATTGAAATAAAACAGAAATTTCATCTGCTGTTGAACTAACAGTCAGTCAATTCTGAAATCACTACGTTGTACCTTTTCTCGTATTTCCGATAGAGCTTATCGATTAATCACATCGAGAAAATATTTCTAATATTTATCCTTATATTCGTCACGAAGAACTTTAAATATTTCCTGCTTAAAACATCGCCACTTTTGCGAGCATAATACCCTTCACTTACTTTTAATTTGTTTTCCTCGTTTTACATATCGGTATATGTACCTGGAAACAATTCAACGTCAAATTACGTTCTGCAAATGTGCATTAAGGTCAACGCAAGAATTTCAAATGGAAACCAAGGTAAAATGCATCGCTTCTATTAATCTATATAACGAGACAAGCAATTTCTCTTCGATATGTTTTTTTGATTTGTTCAGACAATATGGACTAACTTGAAAAACAGGAGATAAAACAGCAGGAAAAGCGAAATGGAAGATAAAATTGTAAAATTCAATTTATTAAAGTTCGAATTATTGTTTGTTAGAACCGTTTTTGGAGGTTCTGAGTAGCAAGTGTACTTTCAAACGTGGGTATACGTTATCATATCGAACAGAGGACACTTGATAACAGGAAAACAAAGAAGTACAGAATATTGTAAACGGTTATGAAAGTCTGTAAAAAGAACACTTAAGGAGAAATAAGAAACGTTGACAGGAAAAGACGCTGCTGCAAAGATGATATAACAATATTGTACTTGTCGCAGCAGTATTTCCTTTATCCGCAAAATCTTTATCATTCCGACTGTCTTAATAATTCCAATTTCATGTCTTACGATTTTCGTCTTGCCCTGCTTTTTCTCGGGGCCAAATTCACGTGTTTGTGACTTCTGAACGAATGTTATGAAAGGAAATTATAAACACGAAATTTGCTTATCGCTTAATATGGATGACAGAAGTCACTCGTTTTACTAAAATTTGAAACTTTTTAAATGGCATGAATTTGCGTAATTTAATTGATCAAAATTGCAATGAGCACTGTATGTGCAAATTATGCATTTATATATTTGTCATATGCATCATAATCAATTGATATCTGTGGATAGATAGTTTTTATATGCAAATATAAAACATACTTCATTACTTTCCATTTATCAATGTTTCGAGTTAAACTTCAAACTTAAGAAAATTGCGAAAGGTTAATAGGATTCAAACGAGGAAAGTTCAACATAAGTATTGAAAGAAAAATTTAATCATTTAAGTCATGTAAAAGTGTTAAATTTGTATCGAGTATATAAAGTTATTTAGAACAACTAAGTACGTTTAACGAATTAATAAAAATATCTATAATACGTGCATTTTACATTGACATGGTTCAACATCGAAAGCAATAATTATTATAGTAATTGGATTCAAAACTGATATAGCTGAAACAAAATAAAATGGAGAGTAAACAGAAAATTTATTCATATGCATACTAACTGAATACTATATTATAAGCAACATTAAATTCACGTGTAAATTGCACATATCACGAACAAAAATGTAAAATTCACAAATGTGAACTTAAATTATACATCATTTAGCATGCATTTATAATATGTAATATAATATTAACTCAACTTTACTGCTGAAAGTTTACTTCGGTGACTATGCTCCTTTTCCGAGATTTTCAACAATTTTGAACAATAATTGGCACGTGACTTTAATTTTCGAAATATTTACATAAATTGGTGCTGCTATGGTAAATTGTAAGAAGAGTAAAAAAAGTTAGGGTTGAAATGCTAAAGTAAACTTTAAATATTATCAAATATTTATACAGCATACTAATACAGCAACAATTAAGAAAGTTTACTGTTTAAGGCAAATTCGTTGCAATTGTTATAATTGTTCATTTTATTCGGAATAGTTAGAAAGTGAATGCTAAATATAGTGTTTTTCTCAATGCGATACGGTGATCTTACTGCAGGAAATTCAGCGACAAATACACATAGCTGGTGACAGCGATATAATGAGGTTATAAAATACATCAGCCGTTAAACTTAACATGCTTGGGGAGTCGGAACAGTAATTTGAAACATATAGAGAGCGACACGGTGCTGTAGCCTCACTCAGGGCCGTACCGTGTGACCTGAGGATAGTTTTCTCTTTTGCTGGTACATTTACATTTAAACAAATTTTCATCGATACATTTAAATAAATTTTCCATGGCATACAATTTGCCAAACGGATTTTAGAAATGTATAGCTTGCTGTCTCACACGCCATCTAATAAGAGAATTAAAAATTTCAATGTATCATTCTACTTCTACAATCTGTAGCTGAAGTTTCTTTATACAATGGACACAGCACTATATTGATAGCAATAGTTGTACATATAGCAGTTAACAACATTGTTGAGTCACTTTTTTATGAAACTTAATTGGCAGATAAAATAATCACGATAAAAGCAATTGCAAGCTTTTTTATGAAATTTAATTGGAAGATAAAATAATCACGATTAGTGCAACTATAAGAGTTTACGTTCTTCACAGAGTTTTACGTTATTCAAATTATTGAACATTGACAAATTATGATAGAAAGTAATCAAATAGTGTTATGAAGGTAATTATCATACCAAACATTCTATTGGTATGATTAGTTTAGAGAATTTTTAGTGATGAATGATACTCATTGTTAATTCTATTGCATCGGTGTCATGGAATTCCCAAATGTTGATCGTCACTGACAAGAAAATCTGAATTTTCTCTTGCAATGTCTTTCATATGGAACAAACGAAATCTTTATAATAAAACTGCTAAAATTTCCAAATACGCTCACATCTTAAGACAAAATTCGGATAAAGTATTGACTACAGCTAGAGTTGTGAACCTAAAAATAATACAAATCACGAAACATTGTATGCAGCTACGAATTTAATGTATATCTTAAATGTACAATTGATTTTCTCTCCAAATCGTTAGGATCTAAATTGTTACGCTTCGCATTAAAATTCTTACGATATTGGACTTGAATCATAACACGTTTTGTACGAGTCATCAAATCCTTATTTATATCGGATGAATAAAACATTCGGAAAAATGCAGGAATAAATGCACACCACCGTTTACAGATTTGAATACATTATAAAAATAATTATCTCGTACGTTGCAATTCATCCATGAAGAATAAGAAATGATACTGCAGCAAAACGTTCATACTTGCAGTAATGTACTGTATCATTAGAAGTTAGTTCCGCGTTTTAAGTAATTATTCAGTGGAAATTTTCAATAGTTGTATAAATAATAATAGTAATGATAAGAATGCGATTTACAGAATGATGATAATAATAATAACAAATTATTTTATAGTTTGAATTTGGACTGATTTCGAGCGATCGTTTTGTATTACATATATGTATATATATCCAAGAAAATTCGAAATCCATGAAAAATTCAACGTCCACGAAAATGTTATATCATACTTATTGTATGCAGTAAATTTTTTAACAACAAAGTAGTAGCTTTGAGACAATCTTTCTTCGTAAGTTCGGAATAGTATATGTCGTGTGTAGAAATATCGAAAAATGTTGATTTCTGAGTAAGAAAAGATATTTATCGTTATTAGCCGTATGTTTAATAGTTTGCAAATAATTTCCCATTGTTACTGGAAAATTTGTTACGAATAACACGAAATAAGTGTGCAAATAGTGTGAACTATCATGCATAATTATGTACATAATTAAATACTGTTTATAAAATATTATTATTTTATATTATTATTTTGTATTTTTTATATTTTATGTACATATATAAAAGTTAATTAAAAAGATGGAGAATAAAAAAACAAAGTGTATAATAGAGATTAGTGAAAATTCGCGTGAATGGTCATGAATTGATCTGCCTAATTAATATTATTTATTATATTATATTATACAAGTATTATACACTATATTATTATGACATTATATTATATTATTCATAATTTATGATTCTTAGAATTTTTCATTCGCATTCACTAAGAGAATTTTTGTTCTCGTGAAAGAAACGTTCAATATAATATAAATTATATACTGAAATGAACTAGGGTGTCACAATCTTTATATGTTAATCTCCTGCTTAAATTTTTGCTATTATCAGCAGGAAGCTGACCGGCTCATATTTCCCATCTACTTCACTTTAGCTTTTGTACCGTTTCTCATTTTCTGGAATTATTATACATGAATTCATTTTCATCTGCTTTCCACGTGTTTCAACTTTATATCTTTAAACTCTTCTTTCCTCAATCTATTCCGTATTACCGTACTTTTATCTAACACATTGTTTTCCGTTCTCGTAATCAATATCAGATTTTCCCTCCTATTCTTAACTTTTCCTACATTCATATGCTTTAGAGTAGCAAGTTCACACAAGATAAATTATATTTTGTAAATTATCCGCATTTACATAATTTGCCTTTAGTGTAATTCTAAAATATCATATATATTACACATATTTGAAACTATGTAATAAAATCTACAGGGTATACAATTTAAATCGACACGAATACAAATTATTCGAGAAATATGTTTAATAATAAAATGGACAAGGAAAACACGCGTTAAATAAGCGGACAATTGAAGAATATCGAAAAGATTACAAAACGATGTAATTTGTTTTTTTTTTTTTTGTTATACGATGAACAAATTCTTGCTGTTTCAAATGGAATCATTTGATGTTTAATGTATCAGTGGGTGCAATCTGACATCCACTATGAAAGTGTAGTATATGCACAAAAAATAAAGTTATTAATTGAAAAAGGAAGTAGTATAAAAATTAATTTGCAATAACCTACGGAACTTGCATCAAAATCATACAAATTTCACACTAATTGATTTAAAATACGTATATAAATGTTTTCACTTGAAATGTTTAATACTATAAAGACATAAAAGAAATGTCAATGTGCTGAAAAAATTGGAAAAGAGAGAAAGTAATTTTACTTTAAGAAATCGATATCTCATTCATCGTCGCTTGTCATTACAACCAAACGGCTACCTTTACAAAACCAAAACGAATTCTTACTATTAAAACAGAATCACTGCCATTGCTCGAAACACCTTTTGTCTTCTCGTTTTATGTCAAATATATATATACCTTGGGAATACAGCTGTGGAGAACAGAGAGCAACTCCATCGGAGTTTTCAATGTTTCCAATCAAAGAGATTAAAAACTTTCACAGACGCATCTTGGTAAGTAACCAAGACAATAATCTAACAAGATCAATAAGTGGTCTTAAAATTTCAGTAATAAAAGAAGAGGCGTCGGAATGCAGTGATTAAAATACACGAATCGATCAATTAATCGGTAAATTTGTTATTCAATTGACAGACATTTTAGGATACACTGGAAGATTAAAATAATAGTAATACTTGGAATTATACGATAAATTTGACAATCTTGGATCATTCTTTCACACGAATAAATTAGAAGTAATTATAATTATTCCGCAATTGTATTCCAATACTCATAGTTATTTGAATCTAATGTTTTCAAAAAGTAACAGTAAAAGAAGAGGGAAGTGGTGAGTTTATTTAAAAAAAAAACGGTGGTCTTACGTTCAGTCTTTCAGAACAGTTTCGAACTTCTGTTCCACATTCAATTATTCCACATCGATTTATTCCGAATTGTGGAAAATATCTCCGAGCGTACGTATTTGAGGGAAAAATAGTGGTTGGAAAGAGGAGGAAAATGGGAAATTTAAAAAAACCAAATATCGATTTACCGACCTGAATTTGTGACTAAAAAATATAATCACTTTTAATTTTAGGAGTACCATCCTCCGGGACTTACTCTTTTTCGATAATCAGACAAAAATTATTGATTCTTTTTTTATTACCGATTTAGCAAGTGAATAATAATGTATCGTGAAAATGTTGTCATTTTAGAAAATACGAATATTCATGGTTTTATTGGAATTCAACGTATAAAGTAAGATCACGATAATATTAGTTTGATCATATTAGTTAGTTATGGGGTTACAAAATAAGCTCTACTGTACAATACACCATTTAAGAAATATTCGTACAGGATACGCGTGATTTGGCGACATTTTCTGCGAACTGTGGAAAAATAGGTAAAATATTTAAAAAGAAGAAACAAGTAAAAGTGCAACGAATGAAAGAAAGAACACATGGATATGAATAAACCGTGTGAATGCAAATGAAAAGTGTTCAAAGTGTCGAGTAATTCCGAATCATATGTAACAAGATCCAGCTCTCTTATGACACGGTACTCGAGGTATAATCCGATAGAAAAATTTTAACGATACTCCAACACGATATTCTTGTACCATATTTTTCATAGCGGCATTACTCAACTTCAGTCAGTCATCATATAGCATAAATGTTTCTTTATATTATTTTCGTTGATTTGTATTAGTTCTATGTTTTCAATACAATATGAAATGAATTAATTGTTACAAAAAGGTAGAATGCGTCAGTATGTGTATATTGCGGTCAAATAACATGTGAAAATTTACGTGTTTTCAAAGTTGTAAATTGTAAAATTCATGAGCTTACGAAGTACACAAGACAAAAATATTTGTGGGGCTGAAAGTTTTCAGCGTGTGCATATGGATCGAATAGAAAGAATATTTATGCTAGAATGTCGGTTGCGAGCAAAGAGTAAGTCTAGGAATACACTTAAAGATTTGAGATTCATGGCGTCATGGGAGTATATGGTTGTGTATGAAGTGAGTAATCGAGGAAGAGAGAATGAGTTTAGAAAAGGAGAAAAAGCGTAAGATTGAAATAAAGGCGTGAAGATGCACGAAAGGACAGTTTCAAACAACGCATGTTAGAGTAAAGACTTGTGAGAGTTGAAACTTTTTACGGTGCAATTATAATTTTATTGCAACTAAATTTTGAGGGATTTATTTTCATCTTCCTAATCTCCTTCCACTAACTCGTGGGATTTGCATTAAAATAATCCCTACATATACGGTAAAACTTCTTCATTTTCGGTGTATATATATGTTACATATATATTCGTGCTAATAAATCACTGAATTCGTTTATATATAAGTATAATATATTTCTAATATATTTATAATGTATTTCTAATATATTTCTTTCTTTATAGTTTAAGCATATTATAACAAAAATATGTGATGCTGTTTAAAAAGCACAAAATTATCTTTGTCTTTATGAAAACATGAATTTCTCCAAATTTTTATTTTACCTTCTTGGTTCAATATCAACGCACTGTTGTTACAATCTCTGTTTTATTAAAATGTTAGAAATAACATAATTATTATTATGACAGATTTATGGATCAGAAGGTATGATAAATAATATATAAATTTATATGAAATATTGGAATACTTTATATAGAACAATTTTTCTTATTATGTTCGTGATTTGATATTGCATGTCTTGAAAATGATTATAATAAATTTATTTCAAAATTGTGAAATAGGTAGTGGAACAGAATCTTGTTTTCCTTAACCCCTTATCATACAATAATGAGTTAAACTCGTCATTTATTTCAAGGCCCTTCTTTGACTTTGGTAAGTATTTCTTTCCATTATATGTCAAGAGATAAGTTTTAGGCAATCTTATTAATAAAAATCGAATATTTTTCAAGAAAATGTTATGGGGTTAATATTCATTCCACTTTGGCTCATAAGATGACCAGAGTGGTAAAATTTTGTTCATCCACTGGCAGCCATCCTGCATTGTACAATTTTGAATTTCGTAGAGTCGTATATCTCTCTTGCGCTAATTCGCGTCGACGAATCCGGATTGCGTTAAATCGACTTATGTAAAATAAAGTGCAAAAACTTGCCGCGTTTCCGCTACTCAACGTGACTTTCAACGATTTATATTTTCAAATTTTACGAACGAATAACTTCGCGTGTTCAGTATGCTATTATACAATCTCGTGATCTTGTCGTGCCCTTGTCGTGTTTATGTTCGAAATCCTTTTCACCGAATCTTTACTGGAATCTATCTAGGTGCCTGAATCTGGTTTTTAATAACTGCACTCGTTTTGTATCGGTAGTGTACAAAATAAAAGTAATAGTTTTCCTTCTTTTTGATCGGAGTATGTATTTTAGTAAGGTTTCGTCCTTGAAAATTCGACGGTTCTCGAATTTTACGAAATGGAAAAGGTCAAATTGCACGATATCGTTTTGTATTTTTATTAATCAGTGACATATTTATGATAGAATGTCCGTTTCCATGGAACTTAGATGTGAGTAGCGATATATTATGGTGTCCTGACATTTAGATATAAGCAAACCTGAAAATAAATAATAGAAATTTCTTTATGACGTTATTTTAAACTTATCGACAGTTCGTCCTTTCTAAAAATTTTCGATTCGTTCCAGTACGTGCTATAGTCACACGTGTACTAAACGAGTACTTCACATTTTGAGGCAATTTGTTAAATAGGTTTTGAAATAACATGAATATCGTTCTGAAAAACATAGTTTCCAGAAAAATGCCTTTAATATTAAACCTACCATGGTGTAAATCATTCAATAATTTAATTATTTAATGATAAAATTTTCATTCAATATTCTACCTTCAACGTTATCATCCTAATCACTGGTCTTTGCGATCTTTGTTCAAATATACGTATAAAACCAATGTGATTCATTGTTCTACTTTTTAAAGATTTTTCTTCTTTTGGGTTAATCCATCATTTGACCGTGGTAGATTTAACACTAGGTTTACGGGGATTTTTTGTATACCTTTTTCCACCCGGACACCCGTCAGACTAAAGAAAACCACATATTTTCTTTAAAAAACAAGCGATGGGTTTAATTTGAAAACAATCGCAATATTAACAGACTTAATATAAGTTAATTAAATCTGTTAATATCGTTTAATTGAAGCAACCCATCCGCCAAATTGACAGTTCCCGTAAATCTAGTGTTAATTTTAAAGTATTTTACATCGATAATGATTATTCTATTAATAAAAATCATACTTATGCCTAATCTGCCAGCCCAGAATCATAAAGCGACCTTCTTCTTCTTCGATTCTTTTGCTTTCTCATCGATTCGAGCTGTTACTGCTGTTTCGATCGATCGTTTCTATGGTTGTCTCGAGCGTTTGGGTTAACTTTAGTTTGATGTACAATAGTTATGGACATTGCGAGTAGTAAAGGTAACATGTTCGAAAGAGCTTCGTTAAATATATTTACAACCAGGAATGTCGATGTTTCAATGCTTGGTCATCCACTATGAATACGTTTGGGAACAAAAGTTCAAACTAACGATTCTCGTGAATCATTATTTTGGTTTTCCGTTTATGGTTTTATCCTCTGAAATGGTATGGTGTTCTGGACTTGGTCCTGTTTCCTTATTCTTTCTTCTTTTCTCTTCAGTAGTTTCATTATTCATTATAGTATTATTAGCTTTTATATTCATTATTAGTATTCATTATAATACGCCTGTTAATCCTTGAAATAACGTTTCGGCGGTTTATTGCTGCTTGGAAAATCCCATAGCACCGATCGCGCACCTCAGGTAAACCATAAAGGCACCTAGACGCTTGACCGTCATGTACCGGATACCTGCAGTAGTAGTAGTGGTTATTTCCTATTTTTTGTGCAACCACCACCTTGCACCTCAAGTTCGGAAATTCCAAGCAGTAATAGGGTACATGGCCCTACCAAGGACAAATATAAATACCGAACGATATCGGAATCGTGACAGTCCACTAAAGAATCGTAACCATCGCACCACGTATCCTCGACGAACCGATCGTCACTAACCGTCGCCAATTAAGATCGACATAGTGACGTCACACACAACGCCGATACTGCAATGTATAAATGTTCGCGTCAAGTATAGCACATGTTGATAGCCAATCTCAGGATAATTTCCATAAGACCATGACATAAATTTATTTCTTTTCTTCCAATTCCTAAAAGCCGTAGAACTATCACCATTCGATTATTTACTTCGAATGCATTACAAATTAGGGGACACGAATCCACAAATTTCACTTTACACTTGAACTTCGTCACAATTCTGAATCCCACGATTACTGGTTCAAGTAAACTGAATGTTATTTTTATATATTTTGCAAATAACGCAAGATACAATTGGTGAAAACATAGCAATAAAATTCAGAATGCAATAACTGAAATTGCTTGTAATCTATCTGCTGTAACAATGACGTTGATCGTCGCTTCCTTTAAACAACTATAACTTTGTTAATTTTAAGAGTTCACATGAAAGGATTTAGAAACGTATTTTTGAAACTAAATCCTTTCAGAATATGCAAAAAGAAGAAATCGATTTTTTCAAAACTCATTAGAAGACACCTTAATAGCATTATACAAAGACTTATTCATAATAGACATAAACTTATTCGCAGCTGAAATTAAAATTTGCACGGGTACATTGAAGTAATGTACGTACGAAGGTTGGGTAGGTTTTACCACAGACTTCTACTTTCCGTAACAAACTCTTGAAATGCGATAAAAGTAAATTACTACCTAACTAACTGTAATGGGCGAAATAGAAGTAAGGAAAGAGTTCAATCCATATAAATAGCGTCGAAATTTGTAGTTATTAATTTCTCTTTCACGCTATAATTTTGTATAGCCCAGAGTATTAATACTATATTTAAGTTACATTTATCTAATTTCCGTATATTCGTTTTTTTACTATAGAAAATAGCGTAATTTTAGTTTATAACCTTTAATAAACGTGTCTGTTCACCTGCTTCAATGAAACACTGTAATATTGCGAATATTCTCTAAACTTTCGACTTCGTTCCTTTTTATAGCTTTGCCAAATATTCAGTTTTACAAATTTCAATCCGAGATTTCAATTGTAAAACAGAGCTGTCGCCCCAAATTGTAAACAATTTCTTTCGCTGCAGCCTAAAGAGAAAAGTTCAGTGGTGTCAGACTAGTGAACGAGGAGGCTACAAGTATGGAACATGTTTGCATCCTACCTACCGCGTTCCGAACATTTTCATTCAAGAAACTCAAGTAAAGTGGAGTGGAGTACCCGGCATACATGAACTGGATGGCGTGACGTTTGCGTCGAAGTATGACTTGCTATAGATCGCTTAAAAGACGAGAACGCAGAAATTGAAGATACGTCGTACTTGTTAACGTCGTGGTGAAATATTAATAATAATTTGTCAACGTGAGTAAGAATTATGAAATAATTACTAATGTAAACACTACATTGATGAATTAAGATGAATAATTATTATATGATAAGCTGATGATAAGCTGATACATCAACAGACATAATTATTATTAATATATATCATCTCAAGGATCGAACGTTTCAAGTTAAGAGAGAAACTTTCATTTTCATATTGTCGTTGTTTCATTTTTATATTCACGCATACTTGAAACACCCACACTTGTGTCAGTTCCTTGAAAGTACCAATAAACCAAATTTTGTGATTAAATAGTGGCCATTACAGGCCAAATTTGTTTAAACATCCACCACTACCAAAAGACATCGTAAACGATACACACCCCAGAAATTATTCACAAACAATCAGTAAACATTCACTCACCATTCACTCTTCTCGCTAACCAATTGCAACACAGCCGAATTTTGAAAACCACTGAGACAGGAGTCGAACGAGAAATTAACGTAAAATATCTCGATCGATCAGTTCAAATCGAGAGTAGTCGCACATCGTATAGTCAATTCAATCAGTTGAAACCCTAACCAGGTCTATATCAATTAAGTTAAAACAGGTCGTATCCCTTCAAAACTGTCGCATCAGCGTTGCAGGCCTTATTACATCCCCGTGATACTTCGATCGCAAGAGTTTCAGTATTCTACTAATCAACAATCTACCAATTAATAATTATTATTATAATAATCGTTATTACTGTATTAACGTATTGCGGTATATCGAAGACTAATAAATGCGAATTATGAGTAACAATAACGAATTACTAACAAATAGGAATTCTGCGCAAGCGTTAATGACAAAGTGTCTTGGATTGTTGTTGAAGAATTTATATAAATCGACGTCAAATCCATTTTGACAATTCGGAACGGTAATATTCGAGAAACCGTCTTCTACTTTGAAAAGCACGTCTGTCAGAGGTCATATGAACAGTTTATTTAGAAAGTGGTGTAAGTCTTTCATTTCGAGAAAATGGAATGTTAACAGATCTGACAATTAAAAAATATAGGTTAATTATATGAATTCTGGGAATGTTTGTACTAATTTATCAATATGTAATTTGATTATATAAATTTCATTTAGGCGAAGTTAACTACAATAATATACAATTTCCAAACTGCAAATAGACTTACACCAGTTTCGTAATTAGTCAATTGTAAATAACATTTAATTTCAATTTTGAGATAACAAATATCGCTTACAATATATCTCGTATTAATCCAATTTTGTTTATAAATAATAACAGGAAATAAAATAGGATTATCATTTTTTATTTTGAATGTTAATTATATTTATATACTGTTAAATTTAACACAAGATAATGGTATTATTAATTATTTATGCTCTTCGTGTGGCAGTGTTTAGAAATATTCACGATGTACAAGAGGTATATAAGGTAACAGCTGCTGCATATCCTTATATTTTTCATATTCGCCATTTGTCTATGGAAATTGGACTTACACCACTTTCTTAATCAATGGTTACGCAATTTCGTTTACCGGCCAATTTTAAATTGAACAAAGCATTGGCATTTTGTAAGATATTAAATACTAACTAGTCATAAACAAAAAGTTTACACTAAATTAAGCATGAATTACGTCATATCTCATTTTCTTTAAAAAAGGACTTACACCACAATTGGAAAAATTTGCTGTTTCATTATAATTTGTATCGCGTTTACGAGTTATTCTACTTGAAAGTATACGCATGCATATAGATGTCCAAAATGAAATAAAACGCACTATTAGTGGAAAATTTTCGTATTTATGAAAAACAGCTAGGAAACAGAATTTTAGAAAATAATACTTTTTTGAATATGCGAAGAATACTGTAATATACGATTTATAATAAGATATTAAATACTAACTAGTTATAAACAAAAAGTTTATTTTAAATTAAGCATGAATTACGTCATATCTCATTTTTTTTTAAAAAAAGGACTTACGCCACTTTCTAAATAAACGGTTCATATATTACGTTGCAAAAATTTCGGCAAGCAACCCAGTCATACGGTTCGGGTGTTTGAATATAATAAATTCAACACGATCGTAGATCTTCTTCCGGAATTATTCGTTACACTGTGATTCCTAACAGATTAGCAATACCACCATAAACCCATTAACAGGTATACTAAAGCAACAGCGATAACCTGGTCCTCTTTACAGCAACGGACGCGAGGTCGACCTGCTCCCGATATTCTATAAGATGGCGTAACAATTATTTTTGATGTTCGAATTGTTGATTTAGCCAGTGAAAATCACATCCAGTTGGAACCTCTCCAGGACGTGCTAGTCTTCCATTATTTGGCACGGAATTGCGGTATACTTTGCGAGCTAACGAATAATTTCCTGCTGCTTCGTCAACAGCACGAGCCATTTGATTGATCGGAATTACGGCGCCAACGACGTTGGTAAATAGTCGAAAGAAAAAAATTAATTACAATCAGCAGTCCTCCTATAGCATGGTTTATTACGTGTTAAGCGAAACCATCGTTTAACAGAAATTAGAAAAATGCGTCACGTGTTACAGTGTTGTCCGTTTATATGACCGACCATGGCCATATATGCTATAGGCCTATTTCCACAAGTCAATGAATAAATACGCGATAATTCGAATATAAAAATCAGTGAAAACGAGAAAAATTATTACGAGTTCGATAAAAGTTTAAATTATCGTATTAAGTATGGTCTTCGATCGATAGTGAAATGAAATTGAAGTTGTCAAATTTATCTCTAATTAATATTATTTGTGTCATTTAAAATTAATTAAAATACAATCATTTTCATATCATTTCTATCTTAAACATATCAGTATTCTATTTATGATATAATTTAAATCACAGAATAAGAATTATAAGAAATTTAATTTTTTCCATTTTGGGAATTTAATGCTGGCTGTGTTGTTATTCTATATGCTTTGAGCAGGCATTTCATTGATATTCTCTTTGTACGCAAATTCATTTCTTTTCTGCCTTACTGTGTAACTGATGCTAAAATGTATTTGAATAATTATAAATATGAAAATAATTTTTGACGGTAAAAATTAAGAGAAAACGTGAAAATTTTCTGTATCAAATCTTATCTATTATAATTGGAGGAAATACTCTAGTTTAAAATAGACATAATATTAAATGTATATATATATATTAAAACTAAGATATTGAAATAAAATATTTATTTCAAGGCCCTTCTTTGACTTTGGTAAGTATTTCTCTCCATTGTATATCAGGAGATAAATTTTATGAATATTATCAATAAAAATCCAATATTTTTTTTTTAAATATATTCCTTTTCCGCTGCCATTCTCTAATTCAACTTAGCGAAATAAAGTAATATTTCTGAATAGCATCAAATGCATTTAATTTGTATGCCAAGGCATACGCACGCATTTTCACCCTTTAAAGTAATCACTTATGCAATAATTGCGATAAATATTAGAATATTCATAATGTAACCGAAATTGTTTTTTCAATTAATGGATAATATCATTGGTATTAAGGTATTACAATGGGAACAGTTTTAGAAATTGGAGCTTACAGGGTTGAAGCTTGAAGGCTGAAATAGTTTCGTGACTGTGTATCAGTCGTACATAGCTAAAACTTTAAACCTGTTAAACCTGCAACACCTCAGACAATAAGGTATGACGCGTGAGACTACCATAACTGCATGTAAATTTTGTTAATTACAACCGTTGTCATATGATAAATGTTAACACTTTTCATACAGTTATATGTCGAAACATCCTACTTCTGCCATGTAAGAACAATATAAAACTGATAATTTTTATAGTACTATCAAAAATCTCGAGAAAATATGAATAACTGTCAAAGAAAAAATAATATTTATTCATAAAAAGCTTCGATCCTATGAAAATCGACTTTTGTCTTTTTATTGTATTTTTTCTTTTTTTTTTCGTTTCATTAAAATTCATCAAGAAGATAATTCGTATAATATTCTTACTATAATTATACGCTGCCCAAATACCTTTCACGAGCAATGTATAATCACATTTTAATATACGTTCGGCTGCACATTAATATCTTTTGCGTGATTATTCGCAGATAAATAATTTTCTGATCGATGTCATAAAGTACTCGAGCTGAACAGGTATGGCCGCTGACAATCTTTCATGTAATTTGATCAATTTGTTTTTACTAGGTTTCATCTATCGATTTACATAATCAACCAGTTAGATGCTACACGTAATATCAGTAAGATATTATACGACTTGCCGGAGTTGTGCCTAAATCCGTACAGGGGTTGGTTAATCTTTATAATACCGAGTAGGGTACAACTGTACTCCAGAAACCATAAATATAACTCTTTGTATTAACCGCAAGCAATTAATTTAGACCCCAATATTAAATAACAAAATATATATATATATTTTGAAATAATTAATTCACTTAATATTTGATATTAGATTTCGACTCTTTTAATATAAAAGTTAAATCAAGGTTGCTAGACAGCTTTTAGAATTTTATGATAATGACGAGTGAGACTAGTCATTTATTTCAAAACCCTTCTTTGACTTTGATAAGTATTTCTCTCCATTGTGTGTCAAGAGATAAGTTTTACGAATCAATCTTATAAATAAAAATCCAATATTTTTTCCCGCTTCCATTCTCTAGTTCAACTTAGCGAAATGAAGTAATATTTTTTAATCGCATAAAGTGTATTTAATTTGTATGTCAAGGAGTTAAGAATACTTGGAACGACAGAACATAATTAAAGATGTACTTTCGAAGAACAGAAGCTTTGTGAATTTTATAGTCAAGTCCAATATTTTTTTACAAAGAATAGTAGGCAAATTAGAAAAGTCGGTACTATCACTGCCGTGACTTTAATTACACGGTCTGTTACAATACAACGGTTCATAGGAAACAAAAATAAACGAAGCATAATTACTTTACGCTACTGACGCTAAGCTTTTTCGACCTGTACCTATGTTGCCATTGAATTGATCTAAACTTCAATATTAAATTTCCTTTCCTTTTCTTCCTGGAGATTTGATCGCATCGGTGAAAGTACCAAGTCTCCGATTGAAAAGTTAGGGCAGTTTCAACGGATTCAATACCTACAAAGAGCATCGCCTGTCCTCACTCTAAGATGTTGCACAAAGTTTCCTTTCTTCAAGTAAAACGTCCCATAAATTTGAAGGTCTCGTCTAGTTTTCGCCAAAACTGGTGCGTGAATTTAGAAAATGCTAACGAAGATTTCGAGAACACAGAGGCACGTTGAAGAACTATGGCGAGAAAGCTAATTATCGAATCCTAGATAATACCTGACTATCTAGATTGTTCGCAGAAGATTGTTGAAATAGTTGCCCAAGGGTAATTTAGCGAGTACCCTTATGAGTTTACGAGACGGATTTATGAACGGTAAAAATTTCCCAAATTTCAGTGGCGACACGCACGGCACAGAAAGGGCGACGCATGGTTCTTAAAATGGCGGAACATCTTTGACCAGTGTCGAGAGGCAAGCTGTTAACTAATTCAAAGCATAAAGTATGATGTATATGAACCCTTATTGGCGAGATTTGATCGGTTACTTATTAAGTGCGTATATGTGTGTCTATCGGTGGCTACAAATTGTTAGTAATCGATTCGAATCCCTAGTAATCGAGATAACACCAAGTAACGTATGGCAGTCGAAATTCATGGTACATTGGAGCTACATATATCGAATCGACAGAATTAACCCCAGTAACCACAACGGAGCCGCGTGCGTGTTTCGAGCAGTGGTCCGTTCTAATTGTAAATAGAGGTAACGTGGCCACCTTAATCCGGATCGCCTGGAAAAAAAAATATATATATATGTATGTATGTATGTATATATTTTTTTCAGATGTTTCCCTTATGTTTCCCCTGCACCGGGGCACGCAACAAACCGATTTATCGTGAGAACGTGTTTATTAAAAGTGCCAGTAATACCCTTATTCGTTGTTTCGACTCCCACTTTCAACTATATTATCACGAAATATCAGTTATCTTTTCTTCCACGTTATATTTATGTTTACCAACACACGGACATATCGTATCGAATATATTATGACACATCATGCACATTTTCATTATTTATTAAGAACTCAATTTCGATATTGAAGTATTATTTTAATTATTTTTAAGTAACTATAATTATCTTCAATTATCAACTGTTTAAGAGTGGTGCACTTGACGGCGAAATTAGTATTATTACCGACTTCGTGTACTTTATTGATTCCTTTTTAAATCTGACGTTTAGGATCTAAAGATTCTTTAGATCCGTTTAATCCTTTGCGTGTTTTATTTCTTTTTGGATGTGTAAACATGTGTGTTTAATTATTTTGAAGCGATGCCGAGTCGAATTGACAAAAAGAGACTTAACTGCACTTGCAGTAAAATTCAAATAAATTACGACAAAATGACAAACTTGTTGCTTTTTTTACGAAATTTATATTCTTCTTCTTTGAAGTCGTGTTAACATTATTTGCAGAATTTAAACTTTGATCGTTTCGTGAATAAAAGAATATTTAGAATTATAAATATATCTATGTAGAATAAACAATTATTACTAAATATTTTAAAGCGTGTTAAAATGAAAAGTATATTTCTTATTTCACCTGAAATAGATTTTAAATGGAAGATGTGAAGTTTTCTTTCTTTTCGACAAGAGTATCCGTCAATAAACAAAGAAATGACTTACTTTATTAACAAGTATATTCGACGTAAATATCGATTAAGATAAATTGTATAACGAGTTTTCTCAATTTTGACTATTCAACTTTAGATTTCTCAACGAAGATTTTGTTTTATCGACAATTATGTATTAAATTAATATGCGTAATTTTCATTATCGTACAAAGAAGGCAACGAATTTAAAAATTCTTAAAAATAGAAACGATACATCATCTTCGATGATTTCAAAATATATTATTGAGCAGACGGTTTTGAATTGAACGTGTTTTTCGTATAAGAATAATAGCTTTCGGTCTTAATTTTCGAGATATTTGCAATATATTTTTATGTTATTGTTCCATTAAATCCTGTCTCGCTTTCGACGCGTGCAAGATTTGCCTTAATTTCGCATAAGAAGTTCATTAACGTGAGTAATGTAGTACATGAAAATAAGCAGGATGTTAGAAATTATAACTATCACGCTATGGTAAATCAGTGAAGATATTACCTGTGAATATTGAGGGATATAAAATATAAAATATAACGTGTGCAGTGAAATAAAAATTTAAAATGCATATTATAAAAAACAATACGTAAACGTAGAAGACTAATTACTTAGACCAAGCACCAGAAATAAATTAACCGATCTATAGAAATAGTACGCAAATAATTTTATGTGTTAATAAATACGCTGTTAAGAGTTACCCACATGCACGCGATAATAACGTTCGTCACATTTGCTGCATGGATCTAAAGAACCAGTCGTAAATATAGTAAAATAATGAAACAAAAGCAAAACTCCTTGTTCTCGGCGCATTCAATTTAAAAGTAACAATGCACGTATAATTAACATGGGTTTATTGTCATGTTACTTCAATATCCTTTATTATAGAACACGAAGCTCTTATTTATAATACTTTACATCAAAATAACCGACGACAAGAATTAATATAATATGTCACAATAACGTTAATATAATATAAAAATAATAATCGCAAATGATAACATTATCGAGGAAAAGCAATAATTATAGGAATAAAACTGTGTTTGTATATTATATATCAGAGACCTGTTTCAAATACTCCGACTGAAAACATTTCAAATACTAAATATTCCAGAATGAGAAAATTAGCGTACAAATACGGAGGAGTAAAAGGATAGCAAAAAGTAGTTCATTTTAAATATCTTATATACACTGAACATTCGAAATCGTTAAAGTTCGATTTAATATAAAAATAGCAATTCGACGAGTACGAAAATTTAAAGTTTCACAGTTAACGAGGAAAGTTTTGACGATCGATAAATACGAAATAAACATTAAACGAGTAACTAAAAGTGTAAGGGGTGAGTCATGGAAAACTAGAAAAGTAGTACAAATTCTACAATAGATGGAAGAAATGTATCGAAGTAGTAAAATCGGTCAGGTGTCAAAGTTTACGTGTTTGAGTACCTCGACGAGCGAATTGACAGAAACCTGGGAAAATAAGGGCCCGAAACCGCAGTCAGAGATGCACGAAGTATATCTCAACTTTGATTCCGTCTATCGAGGAACGTAGAATATTGCAACCCTGGATGTCACTGCATCAATTGGAGCCGCTGCTTGATGCTTTAACTTCATCCGTCTGGAATATCTCTGCTACTTCCACAGACATGAACAAGTTTCACAGTGAAAATTCTGCGGTATCAAAAGGAGTATTTAGTTATTATTGACGTTTCACCAATCAAACAGCTTACGATATTTTATAATTCAAAAATTCTAGAATATATTTAAAACAAAGATCTAAATGAACTGAATTTATTCCACCTTCGTTCAGATTATCGAAAATATCAAATCACTACGTATTTCAAAGGACATAAAAATTCGAAAAAACTATTAGATAAATATATGATAACGTGGAAAAGTTATATTTTTCGATTTTCTAAATATTCTTTGTTGTTTCTTAACTTTTGTCGGTCATTGTTGATATATTTTTAGTATAATATGGTATATCTGCACCAAACAATTCTTTTTTTTTTAATAAAAATACAATACGTTTATAATAAGCTATAATATCTTTTTAATTGAAATATACACGATTAAAGTACTTTTATAATCATTTATGTTATTATCATATAAATTATCATTTTGTCAAATGAAAATCCAACAATGAATAAAAAATTTTGTATTTGTAATTGAACCAAGTGTAACCATCACTATTTTCAAACTTATCAGTATTAAATTAATTTTATGGAACAGCAAATCTATTGGCCATCTATTTATTAAAGTATACTGTATAAAAATGCATTGAAACAAGAGGATAGAAGTATTGTTTATAAATCCTTTTTAACGAAACCAAACACGTTTCTGTTAGGTATAAACCCACACTATACTTAAAATTATTTCTGGTTTTCGAATATTTTTGTTCTTCTAATAAACGATATCTTCACATTTAACGTTGTGGAAATACTATACTTGTTTTCGAATTTTTTTGCGATTTTCTTTAGACACTTTAAACGCTTGTGTCTTGCCTTAAATGTCGTGTTATTTTCCAGATATAAGTTCAATTAATTCAATTATATTCAATTAATTCAACTTATAATAATTTATAAGTTCAATGCATTATATTATATTATATTATATTATCATATATATTATATTTATCAAAAATTTGAAACGAAAGAGTTCATCTGTTTTCTCTTTTGTAAGGAACTGTTACATATCCACTTACATATAACTTACATGTAACATTAACTAACGTATCAAGTCGTTCGATTTGCGACATATTTCTCTTATATTCTTATTTAGAATGCAATAACTAATAAATAACGTATGTTCTGCAAGGGTATGTAAATTATATTTTATAATTACAATAAAGAACATTGGAGCTATACACATTTTATCGTTACATTCTGTTGAGTAAAAGTAAAGTAACATTCTATCAACATTATTCAATATTACGTGACATTCTATAGTACGTCACTGAAATTATCTAACCATATGCCGCTTTGCAAAAAATGAAAGAAACGTAGCACTTCCACTTAAAAAGGAAAAAGAAAAATGGAAAAAATGGGCATGATCTTGAAATCCTTGGAAACGTTCTACGAACAAAAATATTATTGGCATGTTACGACTCCATGGTGTCATATAACTTTCGTAATAAAACTTTTTCATGTCTCTAGAAATAACGGAGGTATTGCAGATGGACAAAGTTATTGCCTCGACCTGTACACACGAAGAAATAACTGTCCGGTTACAATTGTAGGAATTCCAGCCCATTATATCAGCACGTTTCGAATTTTAATATGGATCGTTTATTTCGAAACTGGTGCAAGTCCATTTTCTTTGGTTTCGAGAAATTGAATGTTAGCAGATCTGACTATTAAATAATATAGGGTAATTATGCGAAGTCTGGGAATGTTTGTACTAATTTATCAATATGTAATTTGATTATATAAATTTCTTTTAGGAGATTTTAACTAAAATAATATACAATTTGCTGCAAATGGACTTACACCTCTTTTATAATTAGTCAATTGTAAATATCATTTAATTTCAATTTTGAAATAACAAATATCGCTTAAAATATATCTCGTATTAATCCAATTTTGTTTATAAATAATAACAAGAAATAAAATAGGATTAGCATTTTTTATTTTGAATGTTAATTATATTTATATATTGTTAAATTTAACACAACATATTGATATTATTAATTATTTATGCTCTTTGTGTGACAGTGTTTTGAAATCTTCACGATGCACAGGAGGTATATAAGGTAATAGCTGCTGTATATTCTTATATTTTTCGTATTCGCACTTGTCTATGGAAATTGGCAAGTGGTATAAGAGACTCTTGATCCGAATCAGAACTCGCTATTCTTATTGGTAACAGCTTGAATAGCTTGGTTAATGCTGCGAAGGGTAGTTGAGTGTAAAGCCAATCTCTTCGGAAGGTACTAGCAAGGTGAGTACCATGAGCTAAACAATTCTAGATTTAAGAACTTTCCTTTAATCTTTGGAAAGGTAACATGAATTATAGATACCAGGAATGGATAGAGATAGTCTAAACTACGTCTGCATATTCTACATCGAACAGTTAACTTATAACGTACAGATAATGCGAGAAACGTATAAAATTAGAAATTTCAGGTTCCGTCATTGTGTAAACATTAAGTGAACTTTAACTTTATAATTTACCGCCCATCAGAATTAAGGTAAGTTGCCCTTTGCCATGAGCCAGCAATTTCGTGTGGTTTTCTTAGTCAGAAGGTTATCGATCTCTAGCACGGACATTCTGAGAGAATAGAAATCATCGTATACTTTTACGATAAATTTGCAAACAGCAATGACAACGTAATTAAAAGTGCGATAATTTGTGACATAATTCGCGTAAAAATAATAGTATTATGATTTTCAATCTTCCTTAAAGTTAACAGAAATAAGCACTCGTACGTTGAATCCCTTTCTTATAACAGGAGAAACTATTGACCACAGATTACTAATATATATTTCTTTCTTAAATTTAACTCTATTATATTATTCTAAATTCAGTTTATTTGAGAAATAAACACATCGGAAATGTGATCGCAAAAATTGCCTATCGTATTAAATATGAGATAGAAGTAGCAAAGGTTATTGGGATATTTTCGTCAATAGTATTGTATAATAACGCTAATTTTTTCTTCAGAAAATCAAATTTAGTTTATAATCATATGATTCTTTTGTCGATATTTTCCCGCTTTGAATTCACTTGAGAAACACTGAAAATTGTAAACTATATTGTCGCTTTATCCTCTACCGCAGACTGAAAATTTTCAATATTTTCGTCAATAGTATTATATAATAATGCTAATTATTCTTAACAAAATCAAATTTAGTTTACAATTATATGATTCTTTTGTCGATATTTGCCACTTTGAATTCACTTGAGAAACACTGAAAATTATAAACTGTATTGTCGCTTTATCCTCTACCGCAAACTGAAAATTTTCAATATTTCCGTCAATAGTATTATATAATAACGCTAATTATTCTTAACAAAATAAAATTTAGTTTACAATCATATGATTCTTTTGCCGATATTTTCCGCTTTAAATTCACTTGAGAAACACTGAAAATTGTATTGCCATGTTAAACCTCTACCGTATACAGAAAATTAATATATTATGTAAATTTATCTCCTAGCAAGATAATGTGCTTATATACATCGGTGTGTAGAAAGGAAAAAACTTTTTTGTTTCTGTAGGAAAAACTCAGCCTGGATCTTATATGCTGCAGCTATGCTGTGATTGGTCGGACCTAGCATGACTAACGCTTACACGACCGGGTCTTTTTTTTTTCTTTAGGTACGTAGTCTACTTGCCGTTGACGTCCTAAGAAGTTAAAAAGAAAAACGAACCTTCGCTATAGCACTTCGGTTCTGTCATCGAGTCATAAGCATTAGCTGAAGACTCAATTCCTTTGGGATTCGGTCTCTCTGCCTCCTAGATGGG